>NW_028318497.1:600000-900000 GCF_062004578.1 Staurois parvus | reverse complement strand
GGCAGAGCGTAGTCAGATGGGCCGGGTCAGGAACAATCAGGCAGACAAGGTACCAGAGGAGCAGGCAGGAGAGTGGTCAGGAATAGCCGAGGTCAGTGCAGGCAGAGTTCTATCAATGTCAGGAGTCAGGCAGAGGGATCAAGAAGGCAGGCAGACGACAGGATCAGGTTCAGGCACAGGGGCTCATGGTAACAATACACCAAGACACTGATTGCAGGCCTGGTCCTGCTTAAATACACCTCCTGCAATCAGCTTCAGGTGATGGCTTGACTGCAGGTGTTAGGGATGACCAGAAATGTGTGGACTGACACAGGGAAATGCAGACTTCAGGTATAGTGTGAATAAGACAATTTATTAAGACTAAACAAAACATAGATGCAGTGCAAGACTAAACAACAACACAGTGCAAACAAACTAACCCAAACCTCCTACAGATAACAATAGAAACAATACGAAGCATAGTCGGGCAGGCCGGGTCAGTAGCAAATGGGCAGGCAGGGCCCAAGGAGCAGGCGGAAGAGTAGTCAGGAATAGCCAAGGTCAGGACAGGCGGAGTTCATGCAGAGTCAGGGATCGAAGCAGAATCTGGATCAGGCAGCAAGCAGACAGGATGCAGGGGCCCATGGAAAACATACACTAAGGCCCTGATCACAGGCCTGGCCATTCCTTAAATACACCTGTTGTAATCAGCTTCAGGTGATAGCTCATTGCAGGAGTGAGCCTCTGGTTGCTGAGAGCACCCGCTGGCCAGCCCTGGTACTGCAGCCCACAAGGCAGGTGAGCCCTGTGGTGAGTCATTCCTGACAGCGTGTGGAGAGGCTGTGTTGGACTGTGCTCTGCTGAGCTCCAGGTAGGCCCGAGAAGCCTGGGGCTAAAGTGCCCTGCCCAGCCCAGCCCAGGGAGGATGGCGGATCCTGGGCTTGGGTCCCTGGAGGAGCCTAGTACCGGTCCCGATTTTCGAGCCATAGAGGACCTGGGAACAGCCCCAAGGAAGGGGGAAGATGGCAGCGTGTACCGTGACCGGGTGGTAACCTGTATCAGCATGATAGAGAAGGAGGAAACAAAGTTGGAGAAATTGAGTCTGGAACTTAAAAAGTTCCGTCAGTCATATGACAGAGTCTGGAGCACAAAACGCCAGTTGATAAAGCCAGGCCTGGAGGCATTGGAAAAGCGGGTGGCTCTCCAAAGCAAGTATGTGGCAGCCTTGAAAAAGAAGAGTGGAGTACTAAGGGAGAAGTATCAGAACGAGACCCGCTTCAAGGCTGCAAGGAGCAGAAGAGTGGCTGCTGTAAGGGGCCCAGTGGAGATTGTCTCCTCCATGGAGGAGCTGTCGGAGACGCCATTGACCGTTGGGGAGCAGAAGCAGGTGCCGGAGCACGTTGCATCTACCCAGCAGAGTGAAGTTCCTAATAAGGGAAACGCCAAGGCCGGTGAGGACACGGGAGATTCTGGTTCCCTCCTCCTGGGCAGCTGCAGCCAGCCGATTGGGGCTCACAGATGGAGGAGGCGGAGGCTGTAGGAGAGCTCTGCTTTGCGATGGAGACAGGGCTGGAATATCGGGCGGACAACTTCCGGTTCACGTCGGCCAAGTCAGAGGAGGAGGAAGCGGAAGTGACGTCATGGAAGCCGTCAAGACCTGTTCTGCGGGAGCGGGCCGTGTTTGTGAAACTGCAAAGGATGCCTAGCTCTGTGGAAGGTGAATTGCTGGCGAAAGCGGGGGAACCGTTGGCGGAGGACGTACCGCAGGACTCCAGGGGACTGGGGAATGAAGCAACTGATGTCGCGGGGGAGGCTGGTAAAGTGTCGGCTGTTGTGTCTGTAGAACGGGTCCCTGCTGAGGTTCCTGGGGATGGTGTATCTGTCCTGGTCTTGGCCCCGGTTCAGGTCTTATCTGAGCCCTGTCCCTTGGGGGGGGTCCCAGGTGTTGTGCATGTTGCTCTGGGTCCCCCTGGTGGTGGACAGGCTGTGCAAGGGTCTGTTGTGGTGAGTCCCCCTGTCAGTGATGAGGGCCCTAGGGCCCAGGCTGCTGTTGAGCAGGGCCTGGGCCCTAGGGCCCCAGGTTTCTGTTGCCCCGGTTGCGGGTCCCCAGGTGTCTGGTCCTGCTGTGGCTGAGGTTCCTGTGTCAAGACCTGCTTTGAGTTACTCAGCAGTGTTAAGGGGGGGTCAGGGGGCCTTGGGGGTACCCCAGTCACGGGCGGGGAACCTGCCTACATCATCTGCACGTAGGAATGTAGTGCAGCTTAAGTGGACAGGGACGGGCCCTCCCCTGGGGCGTAGAGAGGTCATTGACCATATCTTGGAGATAGGTTTCCGTACGGTGGACATATTTGCCTTTATTGCCCCGGTGGGGATGGGCGAATATGATCTATCCTTTACGAGGGCTGACCTATTAGATCTTTTTTGGCAGAAATATGAGTTCACCTATGCCCGTAGTCCTAGGTGGGAGGGGCTAACTACCAAGCTTGTTTCTCGCCAGAATGTCATCAAAAAAGTAACGATTCTGGTTAGGAACGAGTCAATTCCAGTTTCCGATATTGTTGTCTGGTTGGGAAGGTTTGGAGATGTCTTGGGGCCTCTGCAGAAAATCCTGGATGACAGGAAAATATGGATGGGTGGGTGGATGGCCAATGTTCGTCTGAGGGTGGAGGGTAATGTCTTACAACACATCCCCTCCTCTGCCTTCCTGGGGCTGGACCGGTTGATCGTGTTCTATGCTGGTCAGCCCCGGGTGTGCCATAGGTGCGGGGCTAAGGGGCACTTTGCAGCCACTTGTCCAGTCATCAGGTGTTCACTATGCCAAGAGATTGGTCACCTGGCTAAGGACTGAAATGTAATAAAATGTAATCTGTGTGGCACCATGGGGCACTCATATAATCAGTGCCCGGAGGCCCTCTGAAATTTGCTGGTGGATGAGCTAGCAGCAGAATTAGACCGTATGGATGCTGAGGAAGCTGAATTGGTGGCGGAGAGGGCCAGCTTGGCCTCTGCAGCAGCTTCTGGAGGCAGGGAGGATGGGTCTGAGGTGTCCTCAGTTGTAGTTGCCCCGGTTGAGTCAGATTCGGTAGTGGCTCCTGTAGTTCCTTCTGTGGTATCGGTTCTTGCCCCTAAGGGAGGGAGGAAGTTGGCAGAGGCTGCCAAAGGGGCGGGAGTGGTGGAGGTAAAATCTGGGCCTGTCGTACTGGCTCCCCCGGTCCTTCTGCCTCGTAGGCGGAGGTTTAGGTCAGGGGGGCTCCCCAGGAGGACCAGGGTCCTGTTCAGAGTGGGCAGGATAAGGCCCAGAGGACAGTGAGTGGTCAGTGGTGAGCAGGCGGAATAGGCCTGCCCTCTCCACTGCAGGGTCGGCCTCCTCTCTTGAGGTGGAGGACCTGGCCCTGGGTAATAAGTTTGGGGCTCTGTCGGGGGAGAAGGGGGAGGTCTTGAGTGACCCCGCTTCTCCGATGGAGGAAGGGGAAGTAGGTGGTGCTGTGGAGGGAGTGAGGGATCCTGCCGAGAAGAGGAAGGTTAAAAAACGCCTTTCTCAGCCTCAGACTCCTTGATGGCAGTTCCCGGTCCGCTAAAGGTGGCAACTATTAACGTTGCCAGCCTAAGATCTGTAAGTGCAAGAGAGACAGCCCTATTTTTGATCAGTGAGATGGATGCTGATATTTTCTTTTTGCAAGAGACCAGGCTGCCCACCTTGGCTGATATCCATCTGGACAAGAGGGAGTAGAGGCATGGGCCATCCTACTGGTCTCTTGCGGCTGAGCCTTACAGCGGAGTCGCGGTCCTTTTTCCGAGATGGTAACGTGCCGGCGGGCTTTTGAGGTTGAGATTGGTAGATGTTTGGTCCTGGATGTCCTTGTGAGGGGGCAGGAGCTGCGCCTGATTAACATCTATGGGCCGCAGTCCAAGTGGGATAGGAAGTGCCTTTTCACAAGGATCAAACCTTTTCTTTTTACATCCTGACAGGTGGTCTTTGGAGGTGACTTCAACACCATAACTAGGCCCAAGGACAGGAGGGGCTTCACTGACCACCTGGGATATGAGGTCAAACTTCTCCTCAGTAAATACCAGTACGATCGGCGTGCCTCTTTGGTTCTGGAAAGGGATTATGGGAAGTACCACTCGCCCGACCCTTTTCAGAATTACAAACAGGGTGCAGCGATTAGGACAGTCTCTGCCTTGAGGGATAGTACGGGGTCCCTGACAAGATCCAGGTCAGGGATTCTGGAGGTCTCTAGGGATTTTTACAAGGACTTACTGAGTGAGAAGTGCCTTAACCGGGCAAGGATGTTGAGCTTCTTGGAATCTACACCAGGTTTGGAGAGTAATGTTCTGCCTACAAGTTTGACAGAAGAAATTACCGCAGAGGAGGTGACTAAGGCCATTGATAGTCTGACCATTAAGAAAACTCCTGGGCCAGACAGGTTGACAGCTGAATTTTTTAAGACCTTCAAATCTAGCCTGGCACCTCGCCTAGCGGAGGTGTATAATTGCTGTATGAGTGAGGGGTCCCTCCCTCCCTCCATGAGGCAGTCTGTGGTGATTTTGCTGGCAAAGGGTAAGGATCCTTCGGTTATTGAGAACTGGCGCCCCATTAGCCTTCTCAATGTCGATAGAAAGGTTCTGGCTAAGATCTTGTTCTGGCGCTTGTCGTCAGTGGCAGAGGGTCTGCTTTCTCGTCAGCAGCATTGCTTGGTCCAGGGCAGGAGTACCTTTACAGCGGTGTTAGCTGTCCGGGAGGCTCTGGAGCATTGTAAGGCTGAAGGATGGGGAAAGTTCTTGCTGGCAGTGGATCAGGCAAAGTCCTTTGATCGTGTCAACCATGAGTACCTCTGGTGTCTCCTTGACCGGTACGGCTTGGAAGGGAGGTTTATTGGCTGGTTAAAAACATTGTATAGGGAGGCTGAGAGCTTCATGTTGGTGAATGGCTGGGTTGGGCAGCCTTTTGGGGTTGGATCCGGGGTGCACCAGGGGTGCCCTCTGAGCCCCTTGCTCTACGTCTTTGCCATTGACCCCTTCGTCAGGAGGCTAGATGGTGGAGCGTTGGGCGGGGTGCCGGGGGGTGCTGCTGGGAGTCCGCCCCTGAAGGTTGTAGCTTATGCTGATGATGTTTCTGCTTTCATCTCTGGGTCTGAGGAGGCGCAGGAGGTGGTCTCGGTGATGGAACAGTATGCCGAGGCATCTGGCTCCAAGGTCAACCAGGACAAATGTGAAGTTCTCTGTATGGGTAGAGAGAGTGAGAGCTTCTCGCTCCCGGACACCTTCGGGGTGCCTCAGCCAAGCATAAAAATTTTGGGCATCAATTTTGGCCATACAGATTATGGCAAGCTGAACTGGGAAGCCAAGTTGTCTGATGCAGAGGTCAAGGTCAGATGCTGGAAGGGGTGGCGGCTCTCCTTGAGGGAATGGGTTGATCTGATCAAGACTTTCCTGATTCCGGTATTTCTGTATGTCAGTTACATCTGTCTCTTGCCAGAATCACTCTATACGAGGGTTTACAGCTGTTGTTAAGCGGAACGTAACTTATTCATCCAGGCGGGAGGGTGGCCTAGGTATGGTCAACCCAGTAGTTTTTTTCTCTCTGATGTTCTTGAAACATAACTTTGGTAGCATGTTGGCAGAGAGACCGCCTGCATGGGTAAGACTTCTTCGTGCCTGGTTTGGACCCTTTCTGAACAGTTGGGAGAGTGGCGGGCCAGTGAGAAGCCTGCGGGTCAAGCATGGTAAGCTCCCGGCTCACGTGGCCCCGTGCCTGAAGTTACTCTGGCGGTGGAATGTGACGGCGGAGGAGGTCAGGTCCCTCCCTAGGAAACTCCTGGGTGAGAGGATTGTGGCTACCGCTTTCCATGCGCCATTGGCCCTGAAAGATTGCCCAGGTCATATCATGAGGGAGGGTTTGCGTTTATTAAATCTGGAGCGGATCCCCCTGAAGTTGAGGGACCAGGCCTGGCTCGGCTTCCATGGCAGGCTTTACGTAAGGGGCAACCTGAAGTGCCGCTCTCTGGATGACCGTGGTTGTCCGAGGGTGGAGTGTGGGTGTGAAGTGGAGAGTATGGACCACTTCTTGCTTCAGTGCCCCTTTAACGTTGAAGTGTACAAAGAGGTGGGTGGGGCTTTGGGTGTCTCTTTCCTCCACTGCATGTCTTATGCGGAGTGGGTGTATGGAGCATTTGAAAGCCGCTCGGGTTTTGATTTAGACACCTTGTTTCTAGTTAGTTTAGTGGTCCGTTATTACACGTGGAATGCACGGTGTCAGGTTTCCATTCGGAAAAAAGTCCTCCCTGTCCAGGTGGTGGTGTGTGGCATTCTTGGTGAGGTTGGGAAAATTCAGGGTCTTGAGAAAGACCGGTGGCGGCGAAAGGCTTGGTTGGAGGCGTGGAGGAACATCAGGCCTGTAGCTGCTGCCTGTTGATCTCCGGTGGTGATAGCTATCCCTGTTTCTTCTCTTTGCACCACCTTAGGTTTTTTGTAGTTGTGGATTTGTTTTTTGAAGAAAGGTTGTGGGTACTGAGGGTCTGTGTTTTTTAGTCTTCCTCTTGGAGTTTTGTATTATCTATCTTGGTGGGTTCTTGGTTGAGTCTTGGATTTAGGCCGTAAAGGCCTTTTGCAGCAGGAGGTTGGAAATTGTATTTGATCCTTTTGGGTTTGGCCATATAGGCCATAGAGGCCCTGTGTATGCGTGGTGGGGGCATTGGGCCTGTTGTCCTGCTTTGTGGGGCGTCGGGCCTGTTGTCTTCTCCATGTCCGTATAGGTCTGGTTGCATATGTCCTTTTTCTTTGCAGGTTATGGACTCTTATGTATGGACTCTTATGTAATGGGCCATAGGTCATATGCCATATTCTATGTTTTTCTTTCCCCAGGAAGTTCTGGGTTTTCAGTCATGCATGGTGGCTAAATTTTTTGGCCATAAAGGCCTTGTAGATACATGTTGGGGGCATTGAGCCAGTTGTCCAGCTCAGTGGGGTGTCGGGCCTGTTGTCTCTTCCATGACTATATAGGTCTGGATGTATATGCCTTCTTTGCAAGGTTATGGACTCTTATGTTTGGGCCATTTAAAGCCATATGGTTTGCTGTTTCTTTCCGCAGGAAATTCTGGACTTTCAGTTATGTGTAGTGATTATGTTTGTACTTATTTATTTATTTGCAATTTTTTTGTGCTTTTGTAAAAGAAGAGTTTAAGTTGGGTGGTTTTGTAAGCTTACATTACAAAATAAAATATTTCCCACCACCACTGGCAAGTCCATTCCTGACAGAACCCCCCCCTCAAGGAGCGGCCCCAGGACACTCCAAACAGTCTGTAATGGCCCAAATGTTCCACCGCCTGGGTCCGGCAACTGGCTGGACATCCCACTGCCGGAATCAAGCAATTGGCTGGGTCTCCTGCTGATAGGCCTATCTTTTTGTAGGAGACTGCAGGAAGGCAGATTGCTGGACACAGGATTTCCAGAAGCAGGCTGGGCATCAGGAGCTCGTACGTCAGGCTGGGAAGCAGGCAGAGGCACGTCAGGCGGGACAGCAGGCAGAGGCACGTCAGGTGGGACAGCAGGCAAAGGCACGTCAGGCGGGACAGCAGGCAGAGGCACGGCAGGCTGGGTAGCAGGCAGAGGCACGGCAGGCTGGGCAGCAGGCAAGGCAGCGGGCACCGGGCCATCAGGCAAAGCAGTGGGCATCGGGCGATCAGGCGGAGCAGCAGGCACCGGGCCATTAGGTGTAGCAGCAGGCAAGGCAGCGGGCACCGGGCCATTAGGCGTAGCAGCGGGCACCGGGCCATTAGGCGTAGCAGCGGGCACCGGGCCATCAGGCGGAGCAGCTGGCACCGGGCCATCAGGCGAAGCAGCAGGCAAGGCAGCGGGCACCGGGCCATCAGGCAGAGCAGCGGGCACCGGGCCATCAGGCGGAGCAGCGGGCACCGGGCCATCAGGCGGGGCATCGGGCCATCAGGCGGAGCAGCAGGCAAGGCAGCGGGTACCGGGCCATCAGGCGGAGCAGTGGGCACCGGGCCATCAGGCGGAGCAGCGGGCACCGGGCCATCAGGCAGAGCAGCGGGCACTGGGTCACCAAGCTCGACAGCAGGCACCGAGTCATCTGGCAGGACAGGGGGTACCGATTCATCTGGCAGAACCGCGGGCACTGGGTCACCAAGCTCGACAGCGGGCACCGAGCCATCTGGCACGACAGCGGGCACCAAGCCATCTAGCAGAACCGCGGGCACTGGGTCACCAAGCTTGACAGCGGGCACCGAGTCATCTGGCACCGGGTCATCAGGCGGAGCAGTGGGCACTGGGTCACCAAGCTCGACAGCGGGCACTGAGTCATCTGGCAGGACAGCGGGTACCGAGTCATCTGGCAGAACCGCAGGCACTGGGTCACCAACCTCGACAGCGGGCACCGAGTCATCTGGCACAACAGCGGGCACCGAGTCATCTGGCACGACAGCGGGCACCGAGTCATCTGGCATGACAGCGGGCACCGAGTCATCTGGCACGACAGCGGGCACCGAGCCATCTAGCAGAACTGCGGGCACTGGGTCACCAAGCTCAACAGCGGGCACCAAGTCATCTGGCAGGACAGCGGGTACCGAGTCATTTGGCAGAATCGTGGGCACTGGGTCAGCAGGCAGAGCAGCAGGCACTGGACCATCAGGCGGAGCAGTGGGCACCGAGTCATCTGGCAGAACCACGGGCACTGGATCACCAAGCTCGACAGCGGGCACCGAGTCATCTGGCAGGACAGCGGGTACCGAGCCATCTGGCAGAACCGCGGGCACTAGGTCACCAAGCTCGACAGCGGGCACCGAGTCATCTGGCATGACATCGGGTACCGAGTCATCTGGCAGAACCGCGGGCACTGGGTCACCAAGCTTGACAGCGGGCACCGAGTCATCTGGCAGGACAGCGGGTACCGAGTCATCTAGCAGAACCGAGGGGAACTAGGTCACCAAGCTCGACAGCGGGCACCGAGTCATCTGGCATGACAGTGGGCACCGAGTCATCTAGCAGAAGCACGGGCACTGGGCCACCAAGCTCGACAGCGGGCACCGAGTCATCTGGCAGGACAGCGGGTACTGAGTCATCTGGCAGAACCGCGGGCACTGGGTCACCAAGCTCGACAGCGGGCACCGAGTCATCTGGCATGACAGCGGGCACCGAGTCACCTGGCATGACAGCGGGCACCGAGTCATCTGGCAAGACAGCGGGCACCGAGTCATCTGGCACGACAGCGGGCACCGAGTCATCTGGCACGACAGCGGGCACCGAGTCATCAGGCATTGGATCATCTGGCTCGACAGCTGGCACCGGGTCATCTGGCATCGGGTCATCTGGCTCGACAGCGGGCATTGGGTCATCTGGCATCAGGTCATCTGGCTCGACAGAGGGTACCGGGTCATCTGGTTCAACAGCGGGCACCGGGTCATCAGGCATTGGATCGTCTGGCTTGACAGCGGGCATCGGGTCATCTGGCATCAGGACATCTGGCTCGACAGTGGGCACCGAGTCATCTGGCACTGGGTCACCAGGCGGAGCAGCATGCACCGGGCCATCAGGCGGAGCAGTGGGCACTAGGCCATCAGGCGGAGCAGTGGGCACTGGGTCACCAAGCTCGACAGCGGGCACTGAGTCATCTGGCAGGACAGCGGGTATCGAGTCATCTGGCAGAACCGCAGGCACTGGGTCACCAAGCTCGACAGCGGTCACCGAGTCATCTGGCACGACAGCGGGCACCGAGTCATCTGGCACGACAGCGGGCACCGAGTCATCTGGCACGACAGCGGGCACCGAGCCATCTAGCAGAACCGCGGGCACTGGGTCACCAAGCTCAACAGCGGGCACCAAGTCATCTGGCAGGACAGCGGGTACCGAGTCATTTGGCAGAATCGTGGGCACTGGGTCAGCAGGCAGAGCAGCAGGCACTGGACCATCAGGCGGAGCAGTGGGCACCGAGTCATCTGGCAGAACCACGGGCACTGGATCACCAAGCTCGACAGCGGGCACCGAGTCATCTGGCAGGACAGCGGGTACCGAGCCATCTGGCAGAACCGCGGGCACTAGGTCACCAAGCTCGACAGCGGGCACCGAGTCATCTGGCATGACATCGGGTACCGAGTCATCTGGCAGAACCGCGGGCACTGGGTCACCAAGCTTGACAGCGGGCACCGAGTCATCTGGCAGGACAGCGGGTACCGAGTCATCTAGCAGAACCGAGGGGAACTAGGTCACCAAGCTCGACAGCGGGCACCGAGTCATCTGGCATGACAGTGGGCACCGAGTCATCTAGCAGAAGCACGGGCACTGGGCCACCAAGCTCGACAGCGGGCACCGAGTCATCTGGCAGGACAGCGGGTACTGAGTCATCTGGCAGAACCGCGGGCACTGGGTCACCAAGCTCGACAGTGGGCACCGAGTCATCTGGCATGACAGCGGGCACCGAGTCACCTGGCATGACAGCGGGCACCGAGTCATCTGGCAAGACAGCGGGCACCGAGTCATCTGGCACGACAGCGGGCACCGAGTCATCTGGCACGACAGCGGGCACCGAGTCATCAGGCATTGGATCATCTGGCTCGACAGCTGGCACCGGGTCATCTGGCATCGGGTCATCTGGCTCGACAGCGGGCATTGGGTCATCTGGCATCAGGTCATCTGGCTCGACAGAGGGTACCGGGTCATCTGGTTCAACAGCGGGCACCGGGTCATCAGGCATTGGATCGTCTGGCTTGACAGCGGGCATCGGGTCATCTGGCATCAGGACATCTGGCTCGACAGTGGGCACCGAGTCATCTGGCACTGGGTCACCAGGCGGAGCAGCAGGCACCGGGCCATCAGGCGGAGCAGTGGGCACTAGGCCATCAGGCGGAGCAGTGGGCACTGGGTCACCAAGCTCGACAGCGGGCACTGAGTCATCTGGCAGGACAGCGGGTATCGAGTCATCTGGCAGAACCGCAGGCACTGGGTCACCAAGCTCGACAGCGGTCACCGAGTCATCTGGCACGACAGCGGGCACCGAGTCATCTGGCACGACAGCGGGCACCGAGTCATCTGGCACGACAGCGGGCACCGAGCCATCTAGCAGAACCGCGGGCACTGGGTCACCAAGCTCAACAGCGGGCACCAAGTCATCTGGCAGGACAGCGGGTACCGAGTCATTTGGCAGAATCGTGGGCACTGGGTCACCAGGCAGAGCAGCAGGCACTGGACCATCAGGCGGAGCAGTGGGCACCGAGTCATCTGGCAGAACCGCGGGCACTGGGTCACCAAGCTCGACAGCGGGCACCGAGCCATCTAGCAGAACCGCGGGCACTGGGTCACCAAGCTCAACAGCGGGCACCGAGTCATCTGGCAGGACAGCAGGTACCGAGTCATCTGGCAGAACCGCGGGCACTGGGTCACCAAGCTTGACAGCGGGCACCGAGTCATCTGGCAGGACAGCGGGTACCGAGTCATCTGGCAGAACCGAGGGGAACTAGGTCACCAAGCTCGACAGCAGGCACCGAGTCATCTGGCATGACAGTGGGCACCGAGTCATCTAGCAGAAGCACGGGCACTGGGCCACCAAGCTCGACAGCGGGCACCGAGTCATCTGGCAGGACAGCGGGTACTGAGTCATCTGGCAGGACAGCGGGTAGTGAGTCATCTGGCAGAACCGCAGGCACTGGGTCACCAAGCTCGACAGCGGGCACCGAGTCATCTGGCATGACAGCGGGCACCCAGTCATCTGGCATGACAGCGGGCACCGAGTCATCTGGCACGACAGCGGGCACCGAGTCATCAGGCATTGGATCATCTGGCTTGACAGCTGGCACCGGGTCATCTGGCATCGGGTCATCTGGCTCGACAATGGGCACCGGGTCATCTGGCTCGACAGCGGGCATTGGGTCATCTGGCATCAGGTCATCTGGCTCGACAGCGGGTACCGGGTCATCTGGTTCGACAGCGGGCACCGGGTCATCAGGCATTGGATCGTCTGGCTTGACAGCGGGCATCGGGTCATCTGGCATCAGGACATCTGGCTCGACAGCAGGTACCGGGTCATCTGGCATTGGATCGTCTGGCTCGACAGCGGGCACCGAGTCATCTGGCATAATAGGACCATCAGGCTAGGTAGACACATCAAGCTGGGTAGGGTACACTGGGTCATCGGGCATCAGGGTATCAGGCTGAACCACGAAAGGCGGGTTCTCAGACGGCAGGCTGACCGGTTTGGATACTGGCAGGATGGTATTGGTTGGAAAGAATTTTCGCTTTTTCCTGGTTTTAGTTACTGGAGCGCAGGAAGTAAGCGCAGTTTTGTAAGTGGATAGAGCAGCTGTAGGCAGAGAAGAACTGAGGGATGGAACAAAGGAGGGAGCAGTTGCTACAGAGGACTTCTCTACAGGGTTAAAGATAGGATAGGTGCAGCGAGTGGGAGCAGGGGACTGATATGGGGTAGTTAGAGTATACTGGGCTGTCACTGGGGGTGCTGTCAGGGATGCAGGAAGAGTGCTTTGAGCAGAGGAATAATGTTGCAAGCTGACTGAGGCTGGGTGCAACAAGTCTGACCATGTCTGCAGTATGGGTTGAACCAAGCTCAGCTTACACAAAGCCTGTCTGGTCAAAGACTGCACTGCGTTTATACAATCTCTTAGCACCTGTTGTGAATATGCAGAATAACGCTCCAAGAAGTAATCCAGGGACTCTACCTGGTCGGCACTAAATGGTGGCAAAAATTCATCCTTGCATTCGGGGGTACCAGATGAAGCCAACTCTGCACAAACCTGAATCAATGGTTGCACCTCATAGAACTCTGTGCCCTGTTCTACTAGGCAATGAGCGATCCTTATGCATTCTAGTAGTTGATCCCTGGTATACTCCTTCAGAGTCTGATAAGCATAATCTCTGTCATCAAAGACTAACAGAGACAAATATATCACCTCATCAAGATGCATCCTTCCCAACAACAATAAGCCAAGATGGCTTCCCTGTGCAGCCACTTCTGGTCAGGAATGGCCTTGGTGTTCTGTTAGGGATCCGGTTATGACCAGAAATGTGTGGACTGACACAGGGAAAATCAGACTTCAGGTATAGTGTGAATAAGACAATTTATTAAGACTAAAAAAAACATAGACGCAGTGCAAGACTAAACAACAACACAGTGCAAACAAACCAACCCAAACCTCCAACAGATAACAATAGAAACAATACGAAGCGTAGTCGGGCAGGCCGGGTCAGTAGCAAACGGGCAGGCAGGGCACAAGGAGCAGGCGGAAGAGTAGTCAGGAATAGCCGAGGTCAGGACAGGCGGAGTTCATGCAGAGTCAGGGATCGAAGCAGAATCTGGATCAGGCAGGAAGCAGACAGGATGCGGGTACAGGGGCCCATGGGAAACATACACCAAGGCCCTGATCACAGGCCTGGCCATTCCTTAAATACACCTGTTGTAATCAGCTTCAGGTGATGGCTCATTGCAGGAGTGAGCCTCTGGTTGCTGAGAGCACCCGCTGGCCAGCCCTGGTACTGCAGCCCACAAGGCAGGTGAGTCCCACCACCACTGGCAAGTCCATTCCTGACAGCAGGAGTGAGATTCTGGCTGCTGAGAGCACCCGCTGGCCAGCACTGGTACTGCAGCCCACAAAGCAGGTGAGTCCCACCACCAATGGCGAGTCCATTCCTGACATTATGTATCTTCTTTCTGGAGATCATAGATTGGCACAATTGTAATTGGTTTCCATAAGATGATTCTAGGAAATTCTTCTCATGGTGTTTGCAACTTACCTTGTATATCTGTGTCATTGCACCAAACAAGAATCCTGTCTACAGGTCATAGGTCTATGAACTGGTGTCAGTTCCACTCCCAAAACCAGAGGAGAAGTTACCACAAAGTTTGGTGAGCCCCAAGGGCAAGGCAGAGCATAACATGATGGGTTGAGTGAACTGTCTGAGTGAACTGCGTGGTTGTACTTCCAGACCATTTCATCCAAGTAGTGGGTCCATCTTTCTTTTCTTGCAGGCTAAGACTCTCAACAGCTGTATTAAGGTGCAGCTGAATCTCTTGCGAGCTCCATTGCCTTGTGAGCAGTACATGATAATATGTGTCTTTTTGATGTATCATCACTCCTGGAAGAACTCCCTTTCAGTGTACCCTGATCTAAGTGTATCCTTGGCAGCTATAAGGAAGACCAAAGTATTTCCACACCATCTCTCAAGACAAGGTAGGACAATTAAAATAACAGTCAGGGAGTGGCAACCATTGGGTCTTCTCTCTGCATCTCTGTTTAGTTTTATTCGTCCTGTACATGGATGAGGTCCACCAGCAGTTTACTTAAAGGCCTCTCTCCAGTCAAGTCTGGGATTTCTTCCTCTATGACTTCTTCATCCACATCTTGCTGGGATCTTTCTAGAGGGTACTGGGACAGAGTGTCTTCTGTCTAGTTGTTCTGAGTAGTAAGTCAGAGAAAATTTGAACGTTACCAGACAGGTCAACCATGGTTGTTCCAGAATGTTATTTTGTGCTGTTTGTAGATATATAAATAGAATGCCATTGATCCATATCTTGAATTTAGGTCCCTGTCAAGTGCTCTGCAAAACGTTTGGTGGTGGTTTACACCAAGGCAGGCAGCTCAAGGTTCAAAGATCTGTAATTCACAGGATTTTTCTCAACTGCATGTAGACTTTCACTGGTGCAAGTAATGACCTTCTCCTGACCTTCTTGTAGTTGAGAAAACTTGGCCCCAAGGCACTAGGCACTTGCATAAGTTCTCAAATGGAAAAGGAGGTAGACGTAAGCAGAGGCCTGTAGAGGGGCTGACATTAACTGTTTTAAGGAGGCAGAAGCTTCAAGAATTCAGATGCTTCTTGTTGTTCCAATCTCCTTTCCATCCTTTTGTTGCTCCCCTCTTGTGACCTACCCTGTGTAGGAGTTTTTCGATTATAGTGGTGTGTGTAGTGCTTGATGAAATGCTGATAATATCTTGCTAGCCCTAGGAATGCCCTGAACTAAGCCACGTTTGCTGTTGGCTTCCACACCTGCATGGCTTGTATTTCTTGGGGTTGGGAAGCACATCTTTTTTTGGATGTCCCTGCTACTCAATCTGATTCTTGTATAGATAGCACTTTCTGTGTTTGAGCTTTAGCCCATACTGTTGCAATAAGCCCAACACAGCTTCTAGGTGAGCAATGTGTTCTTTAAACCATGGCAGAGAACACCACTACACCATTTTAAAGAAATCAAGGTGCTAGCTAGATTCACATCTCCAAAACAGTGTTCTCTCATTCTCTGGAAGATGGAAAATACATTATTCAGCCCAAAGGTCATCCTCTTGAACTAATATAACCCTATGAGTATAGTAAAAATAGTTATTTGTTTTTCTGCCTTGGCAACAGGGATTTTCCAATACCTAACAAGATCAAGTATGAGGAACAATTTGACCTGCCCTGGGTGGAAAGGAATTTCTCAATTCATGGAAGAGGATAGGCATTTCTTGTACTGACTGCATTTAAATGCCTATAATATATGCAAAATCAGAAGGTGTCATCCTTACACCAAGACTATAAAAGCTGCCTATGGGTTTTTGCTACTTTAATCATCCCTTGTAGTATGCTCTGTTCTAGCATCTGCTTAATGTCCAGGTAGAGGTGGGGAAGTATATGCTTCTGTATCTATCCCTGATGATGAGAACTCTCCCCGTGGATATTTCATGTAGATTCCATTGCAACAGCTCAAGTCATGGTCCTTCTGTGAAAAGTTCTCTTACCACTTATACACTAATCACTCCTCTGTTTTCCTGTCCACTCTCATTTTTGCTATGTAGTGGTGACTTTGGAATTTCAAGAGTTCTGTGTTTCACTTTCAGTTCAATCACATCTGCGATCAGTGCTAGTTCTGTTGCTGGTGTCAGTAGCTGCAAACAAAGTGGAAGAATCTTGATGTCACACATCCTGACTAACAACATGCCTTGTCAGAGCACTGTGAGGTCCTGGAAACAAAAGGAGCCACATCTGAGGTCAGGGCATCTATTAGGACCAGGGTGTCAGCCTATGGTACAAGCTGACATTCATTAGGAGTACAAACACTTGATTGAGATGTATCACAGCCTCTGTCCTAAAAAGGAACCCTGACAGCCCTGGCTCTCTCATAGATATCTGCCAAGCTCATGTCAGGGTCCCTCAGTACTTCTAGATCTGAAGCAGTCATCTAATCTCCTTAGGTGGACCAAAAATGGGTGAGGCACCTTCCCAACAACCAAGGAGAGCACAAGGAAAGGTGGGCTACTGAGTTGAGAGTTCACACCCACTACTGAGGAAGGAAAGAAAAGGGGCACATCATTACATTACTTGTAAGTCTAAATACCTTGGCCATCCTAATATAATTTCTCCATATATTATTATTATTATTATTATTACTACGAGTTTATGTAGCGCCAAAGGGTTTGCTCAGCGCTGTACAATAGGGGGGACAATACATGGCACAGTACAACAACAACAAACAACGTACGAGGGGTAAGAGGGCCCTACTCTTACGAGCATTATATGGAATGATTTTAGGGTAAACAGACCTGAAAAAGAACTGAAATTTAAGGGCCACACCACTGCTAAGAGGCTTGGGTACAACTTTATTCTGCTAATAGTCAGGGGTACAATCCAAAAAGTAGACAATGCCTTTCAGGGTCAAAAGGTGCCCTCTTCATCAGAGCTTGATTGACCACAATGTGAACAAGCCTGAAGTGAGCTGGACCTATAATGGCAACTGGATCCCTTAGCAGTGGTGTGGTGCTTCAATTTCAATCTTTGTTACATTACACTTCAAAACAAGGAGACTGTGGAGATCTTCTGGGGTGTAGAAGCTACCCACCAACCAGATCAATTACACCAGCATCAATACTTTAAGATAATAATACCAGTGAGATAACCCTACAGGTACAGTGCCATTTTACCACTTTCCTTAACTGAAAAAGAACTTGGGAATGCTGTTCAATAGAAAGATAAGTAGTACCAGTGAATCCCAAGCATCAGCTGCTAAAACAAATCAAGCCATGAGTGTACTGTATATTTTACACATGATGAAAGTTCTACATTCCCCAAGTACATCTCACTTAGTAGGCAAAACCTTGAATATGGCTCAGTGTTTTGGGCTCTTCACTGTATAAAGGACAGGAAATTTGGAGAGGTTACAAATGATGGCAACATAATGAACTAAGGTATGCGTGATCCTATAGGAAAGGTTAGAAAAACTGAGCTTGTTTAGTTTGAGAAAAAGATATATAAAAGATATGTACTGTACAAAATAAAAAAACCATCAACTTTGAGGTTTAAGGACTGCGCAAATGACAAGAAGGAATACGATAAGTATAAAGAAAAATCAGTATCTAAATTCTAAAAAAGGATTGTATGCTTTAGTACATTTACATGCAACTGTATCTACTAGCTGAACTATTAAATATGTGGCACAACAGATGATCACAGTTTAAAGATGGCTTCATGTTGAATGCCCAATCGGGTGCAGGGGAAAAGAGGAATTTTCCTCAATCCACAAAGAAGAAATAAAAATTGTACAACAAGGTTAGATCATATTTATATTGTATCTATATATTTTTTGTGAGAAAGTGCACAGAAGCATTAAAAGCATTCAGTACAATAAAGACATCCATAGGATATATATAGGCTCACAAGGCAGCAAAACATCACAGTTGTCAAACTGAAAAACTTAGAAAAGATCATGCTTATGTAATAAGAAAAACTGAACTTCAACTGTATAAATGCTTTTTTGTTTATATGCGAAGTGCACTTCCAAAAAGGTTGTGAAGTCTCAGCCCTTTATTTGGTCTGAAGGACTTTGACTAGGTTAATACTATAATGCCTGTCTGCTTTTTTGTTCTTCGAACCAAAATAACTTCAGAAATGCTGTCTCCAAACAAATAGCTTTAACTATGCATGTCTTCCTCTGACTTTTAAAGGACACTTACTACGCAAACATCTAATTACAAGGACAAATAAATATAATCACATTTTTGTTGTAGATTTTTAGTAGTTTTTCTAATATTTCTTGTAGGCAGGACTTTTATTATAATTAGTTTTTTTGTGTTACATGTGTTTTTACAAAAACTGGTTAAAAGTATTTTTCACTTTCATTAAAGCAGGAGTAACTAATGTGTCCTTTTTTAAGCACTGGTAATTTTTGGCTGACAAACGAAAAAATCAGTCGGCCCTGTTGCCATTACTGCCATTATGTCCACGAAAAAAAAAAATTTTTTTGCGGATTTTTCAGCATGACCGATAAAAATAAATGAGGAGATTTGCGAAAAGCAGCCCCACTAATGGCGTGATTATCGGAAGATTTTTCGTGCGGACAAAAATTTGGCCGATAATCGACCCGTCTATGGCCTGCATAAATCTTAAAACCCTAAAAGCAAATACCAACTTTACCAGCACCTAGCACAGGCAACACTGAGATCTGACAGTGCCAAGATCCCAGAGCCAAAATGAAATAATTTTCTGCTGGTCACCAATGATGAGTTAATTTTTTTCTAGTTATGATCATACTTGTTTATATAAAGATTGTAGTGATGATAACTGATAATTGTTAAAGTAACCAAAGTAATGCATAGTACTAATATAACTAGACATGCCCTTTTGTACTATCTCTAATTGCAAAAAAAAAAGTGTTTTTACTTTAAAGTAAAAGACTTAGTCACAAAAATGTAGCTGCAGAAAGATAAACACATGTGAGTTCACAGACGTTTGTCAATGTATCCCTCTGAGAGCTGTGAAACCGCTAACTAATGCAACAGGATTAAAGGTGAGATGCATGGGATTATCTGCAAATTCATATGGTTTATTAGTGAAAGTGCACAGAGAAAAATGGTGCTGTAAATCTCTTTATACAGAAAACACTTCAAAAGTATATGCAAATAAGGAAAAAAAGATTATCTCTATGTCATGCATCACTACTGCCAATATCAGACTTATTATAGTTCTGCAAGGAAAAACATGGATTTTGCAAAAGACAGCTATGCCTGACACAAAGACCCATTTAGGTTACTAGGTCACCAAACCTAGAGCACTTAATTGCTTTCAATTTAGAGGTCATTAATAACATTTATAAATATTTTTGTAAATGTTCCCACACTATGACAAGATAAGATAGATCACATATTTGTACAGAACATCTTATTATTTACTGTTACCCTCTGAACAGTAAGTTGGTCCTTATGTAGTAAAATATCTCACCACCATCCAGATACATAGGTTTTAGCTAGCATACCTTAATCCAAATACAATAAATCCCCTAAAGGAAAATCTTCTTAATATGCTTTATTTTGTACATGTTAAGTCTTCACTTAAAACTGATGTCACAAAAATAAAAAAAAACTCAAACTAAAAAGGAATGGTATTTTGCTTACCTGCCCTGGTGCCTGTACCTTAAATCTTTGTTCTCTTTAACCACTTGTCGACCAGCAGTAGTACATTTATGCTGGTTGGCGGCTTCCCCAGGCACTGCGACGTACCAGTACGTCATGGTGCTCATGCCCACTGTGTGCACCCCCTTGCAGTGCTTGGCATAGGGCTGCTGTAAACAGCCCAGATACCATGAGATCACTGTGCGATCATATGTCATATAGTGAACAAGAGTTATGAATGGAATCCATTCATGACATCATTGTTTACTACTGTGTGTGATCTGTGATTGGTCACAAGTTATTACATGGTACCTGGGCCAATCAGAGCACCCTGTATCACAGTATCACAATAGGAAACAATGAGTCATGAATGAAAGCCATTCATGACAGTTCAAATGATTGCTGTTAAAAAAAAATCTAATCACCCCCCACTCCCAGATTAGTATAGAGTCACTGAACTACTCTGATGACAGTATGCAAAAACAAAAATTGAAAAATACTTTTTTTTTTTCTTACATACTGCCACCAATCAGTGTCCCCACCACACCAGTCATATGATGACACTGTACTTATTGATGACAGTATGTAAAAAAAATTGTACAAAAAAACTAATTTTATTTAGCTTCTTCATTTTCAAAAAAATTGTGACAAAAAAATTACAACTTCAGAAAAATTGCCATGCCTCTTAATAAATACCTTGGGCTTTCCAAAAAAGGGGCCATTTGGGGGGTATTTGTACTGTCCTGGCATTTTAGAGCCTCAAGATGTGAGATAGGCAGTCAGTAGATCAGGAATGATCAATTTTCAAATCTATATCCCATAGTTTGTAGATTATAACCTACACACAGACAACATACTGTACAATGATTTGGTTTATATTTACCAAAGAAATGTAACTGAATATATTTTGGCCTAAATTTATGAAGCAAAAATAGCAAAAAATATATAAAAAAAAAAAACCCAGCGGTGATTAACCTCTTCACGCTGGCTGCACGCAAATGTGCGGCCTCCTGGTGTCTGGGCCTTGACGCCGAGCGGCCGCACATTTGGTACAATTAAGAAAAACATATGTGCTGAGAGCGCGTGCCCTACGCACTTCCAGCACACATGTCCAGTACTCACGGAAAGTCAAAGGAGTCAAAGGAAAATAAAAAGGATACATGATTTTAAATGCATTGTTTTTGTTTTGCTTTCTCTTACCTGCAGAAGTAGACTTGGCTCTGGCCTACTCATGTATACATCTTAGATTCTTTTAGTTTAGTAGTATAGTCTAAGGGTCCTTTTACAACAGCATGCTCCACTCTGTTCAGCAAGGGATCCATGAACAGATGCCCTGCTGAATCTGAGCTGAATGGGATGGACTTTTGTGACATCGGTGCCCATGCAGTTATTAGTTCACATTTTAACAGTGGACTGTGGTGAACCCATGTTGGATCAAGCTACCTCTGATCTTTCACATTTAGGTCTGGAAAAACAGAAAGGGCTGCAGTCCTTTTTCTGTTTTTTTTTTTTTTTTTTACAGAGACCTGGATGAACTAGGAGTTAGATGGATGTAAATGGACACAAATCCATTTATATCTGTCTATCTATTGACCTGCAAGAAGCTTCTGATCAGGTCCACCTAAAAAACTAATAAGCAGACATGATCTGAAATCCCGTGTGAAAGTGGCCTATTAAACGTAGTAAAATAACTTTTTATTTTGCTTCTTTTAAATTTAGTAATGTGCAGTTACCTGCTAAACCAACAAATGGGACACATAAAATAACATCAAAAAAATAAAGGACCACTAAGTTTAAGTATGTTTTTGATACTCTTGTAAAAATCATCAAAGATACAACATATCTTGAAGTGGGAAAACCTTGCATACTCTGTGGGAATAAAAATCCAAGCACACTGAATGACAGGCTTGATCTTTGAAATAGTTATTAAGACAGCTATTTGCTATGTAACCTATTATTTTCCCTGACAACAAAAATCCTTCTGCTCATGCTTGGGCATATGACTGAATTTTGAGCTCTCGTGAGTTTGTTTTTGCTGAATAGACCAATAAAAGCTTAATTCAGAAAAAAGGATTTATTTTCCAGTCTAGGCCTGTGGCAATCTTCCTTAGGGTCCCATTCATTGAGAGCATCATCTGCCTGTGGCAAAAAAAAGTCTTTGTGACTGTGACCACATAGTGAATGTGCTTTTACAAGCCTTGTTTAAATATCTCTTCCTTCTCACTACGTAAAGCTTCCAGTCAGACTGCATTAAAGCCCACACCTCTAGAGCCTTCAGAGATTATACTTAAGTAATGACATTCCAGTCAGCTTTTTGTGCTGATTAGCTAACAACTTGGGTGTGCTGCAAGCAATCAACAAGACAAAACACCAGGGAACTGTTGTTTTTATGAGTTGTATCTCTTTGTATTGTCTCCTGATAATGGATGTTTTCTTTAGAGTTTTTCCTTACTTATCAACATAAAATAAAACATTTTACATCTTTTCAGGTACCTACAAGCATGAGATGACTGCCATCTGATTTTGTCTAGGTTGGTTGACAAATCACATGTCTGTGTTTTTGAAATGGACAATTTTGGCGGAAGTCAGGCTTGTGTAGTAGAGCAGTGTTTATTCTTGCTTTTGGCATGCCTCTTATTGAATTGCATATTTAAAAATGCAGAATATTCTGCTTTCTACACTAAGGGGTGTATTTCTGAACAAAAAAAAAAATCATAGCTATTTATCCAGTGAAATTACATGTACTTTCATTCTGTTCAAAGTAACCAGCTGTTTTGAGAATGGATCAATATTATCTTTAAAAGTGGAACTTTACCCATAACCGTTTGATAGCAATTTTTTTACAAAAGAGCACACATTTCACATTAGTAATTAAGCTACCAAAATTAGCATGTGCTGTAAACTGCCTCCAGCAGTGCTTCTGTTTCTTCTTGTTGGAGGCCACCATTTTGCTGAAGCCAAGAGCAGTCACATCCTTATTGGAATCTCTTTACCTCTCCTTGCTCTCAAAAACTGTCACTTTCGCCCACTCTGCTCCTCCTATGATATCCTCCTCTCTAGATCCCTCATCACCTCCTCCCACGCTCGCCTCCAGGACTTCTCCAGAGCCTCTCCCATCCTCTGGAATGCCCTACCACAGCATGTCCGGTCAGCCCCCACCCTGTCTGCCTTTAGGTGATCTTTGAAAACTCACCTCTTTAGGGAAGCCTACCCCACCTAAGAACTGCAGTTGAATCACCTCCACCAGATCATCCCCTGCAACTATCACCTTTTGTATCACCTTCCCCTTCCTTTAGATTGTAAGCTCCACGAGCAGGCCCTCATATTCCTTCTGTACTGAAATGTAATGTAATTGTACTGTCTCCCTTATATTGTAAAGTGCTGCGCAAACTGTTGGCGCTGTATAAATCCTGTATAATAATAATAATTATAAATAGGGGTAATTGCCATCTTTTTGTATACGTGGAGGCAGATTCCTGGGGGTGGATCTATATAAAGGCAAATAAGCTGTTAATTTTGCAAGGGAATTTTCCTTTAGTTTAGTGAATGTGGTGAAAATTCACTTGAAAAAGTATATTTAGTTGCATATGATAGGATAATAAAGATCAATAAAGGGAAAATTCTCTTGCAAAGTCAACAGATATTTGCCTTTAGTAAAGCAACCATCTGGAGCTCACACACAGCAAGCCAATGACAGCAGTTAGGCAAATATACAATGCCTGGGCAACACTTTTTTCATCCTGGGTCTACTTTGTCTGCATTCATGTTAGTAAAAGGTTACATGACTGTACTCCTCCATTCTGCACATTTTACATTGGTATACTTTTACTGTTTAGGTAGTCAAATCTAAAAGTTTTTTTACTGCTCTCTTCAGTGATCACAGTTCCTGTTTGATCCAGCAACAGGGATAGCTGAGCCAGTACCCTCCAGCTCAAAAAGTATATTTCGATAGAACAATCATATAAACATTTTTGAAAATAACTGAAAAAACAATAAAGAAAGCAAATCTCAGTGTTGAATGTGCAAGGTGGAGGAGGTGCCTAAATGTAGTCTTTACCTGGGTGCCGTGCATACAATTGAATGATGTAGCTCTTCAGGAAGGACAGGGAGCTGGTTCGGAACAAACAGGAATGAGATATTCCCAGAGGTTACAGGAAAGAGATATAACATGGCAGGAGGGAAGTGGGAGTAGGTGTAGGGCCCAGGGATCTCCCTGGTAAAGCATCTTTTAAGAAACAGGACAGTGAGGCAATCTGTCACGATATAAAAAGGGTATTTCACCCAAGATTCTCACCAAGGCAGGTTGAGGGGCTCCAGGGTACTTGTTTGATGCAGAGGAAAGTGGCTTTTCACTTTCCTTATGTCTTTGTAAAATCCATTTTGGACCTGGAGCCTGGAGATTTCAAAGTGATTTGGGAGAGATGACATCTCCAATCCTGGGACCGGGTTTTGGGAATAGCCAGGATACTGATTGGTCAGGTGTGCATGGCTCTCTTTTAGAGTCAGGACAAGGGTTCTGGGCTCCACCCCGGCAGACAGGAGGTCGTTGCCCAGGAGTCAGGAGGACTCCACCTAGGAGAGGTGGAAGCCAGAGCAGCAAGGGGCTGCTAGCTGTGTGCAAGTGGCTGATAGCTGTGTGCAAAAAGCCATATTTTGGAAGAACTCTGTGTGCATTCAAGGAGTCCAACGCTGTGTGCTGGGACTAGCCAATGGTCTAGGAGACCCATTTAAACAGAAGTACTGCTAACCAGCAGGGCTAATAAAGAAAGCCAGGAGGCTGAATATTTTTGTTTGTATTGATGGTTGATACCCCTGCGTGGGAAACCTGTTATATGGAACTTTCTTTTAAATAAAATTGGGCAAAAACAGCCCTTAAAAAAGAAGCAAGTGAGTGACTGTGTGCTTAAAAAGCTCTACCCTTGGTGCTAGTTCCCACAACAGGGAGTGGATACTTGAGCATGATGGCTTAGGTGGACTCCTAACCTTTGACAAAGTCCTTTGTGACATCATCATACTGGGAGAAAGGGTGCTGAAGCACAGCATGTGTGGCAGTGAGTAAACCCCAGTTCAGATGAAGCGATATTCTGTTTGCAAAATTGTAGATGACAGGCATTTATCTTCACTATAAAATGTGAGTGTTTTTATCTGTTTTTAAAATATTTAATAACTTATGACAGTAAACACTATGGGGGTTTTGTTTTCTCTTCACCAGATGTCCAAGGAGTATTAACCTCTGCATAAAAGCATTTTAAAAGCATTTTAAGACCTCTTAAAATGTAAGAGGTCCATCTAAAGAAGTGAGCGCACATCTATAACCACGTGGTGTGTTAAGCTGTATTAGTTAAAGTGTGGCGCTGCACAGGAAAATTGTATGGGGAGACTAATGTGTTGGATGGTTAGTTTTTTGCACACAGTATTTGTTTTTTTAATCAAATTTGGATAATTGTATATTTCTGCACATATCTACTGAATTGAATGGATTTTTTTTGCACATATTGATTATTTAATTTAAGTATGCCATGTAAATATGGATCATTTTTACCAGTAATATGTTGAATTATATTCTTTGTAGTATAACCACTTGCCGACCGCAATACTGTATGTACATTTACTGGGGTTATGGCTGAAGATATCAACCACAAACCCAGTATCTTTTTTTTTTTTTTCAGTCGATGGCAAGCTTTCTCATGAAAGCAGTCCGAGTGGCTCATTAGCCACTGGGTCGCTTTCAATAGCGGCGGGAGGGGAGTCCCGTCCCACCAGGAGGGTGGGAGGATATAAAAGTAAATGCCTGGGAAGACAATGAGGGAGATGGAGAGAGACTTTGCCATGTAAGTGTGTGTGTTGGGAGCTGTGTCAAGCCACGTGGGCCCGAACTGGATTGAGTTAGGTCGAGAAACCGTTGAGAGCACTGAAGAAGCAGATTTATGGAGACATGTTCATTGCAAAGAATGAGAACTGCCGGCAGCACAGCCGCATCCTCAAGAAAGAGGGGCCCCTTTTTATTGTATGCTCACCTCTGCACCCATCGTTTAAAAGAGGACTGGGTAAAAGGGTTGTAACTCATTTATTGACATTTCAGTCACAAATAGATGCTGCCATTTAGGTACTTCAAGCTTCAGACACTGCAGCATAGGCAGCTTCTAGTGATACATATGCCCCTCACTGTTGCAGACTGTCCCCCCACAAGAACTTGATAACTGAATCCATCTAAGCCCAAGCAATATATTTAGGGAAAGAATCTTGCTACTTAAGTTCAACATTTCCCACCAACTTCACCTATTAAAGAGAACTATGCTAACCACTTTGATCTTAAAGGGAAGTACCTTGATTCTCCACATCTTAAGGGGACTTCACTTTTCGCTGCGAGCCAACGTAAGGGCACCAACCAAGTCAGTAGAAGAATAAACTTTCCAGATTGTTTGTGCTCAGGGACTATATTTCCTCGAAGTACTGATGTGCAGGAGATTTGACATATTTTGGAGTTGGGAAAACCTGTCACAAGTCACTTATGCAGATATCCAAGGTACAAGAAAGCAGAGAAAAATCTACTCAGTGCTTTGGATTGATACACATTATAGAAAGAAGTGCTTTGTTCACATTTTCGATTATTGTCCTCTAGTTTCTACTGGTAACAACTGCAGCATTTTAGATTTTGCTTCTTTGTCTGTATCAATGATAATGATCAGCAAGACAAAAAGTGATAAATAATTTTCCCAATGAGGACATGGACAACAATGTAAACCTCGCAGAGGTTCTGTCAATTACCTATACTGCTCAAAACTAGAAAATACATTTTAGATGATGCATTATCCAGCCAGATTGTGCAATGTAGAAATAAAATGCAGGTTGGAATTAAATTGTTGAAAGTAGATAGCATAGTTAAGAAGTATAGTTATTTTGGATAATGAGAAGATGTAGTAGAAAAACAAGAAACTGTAGTAAAAAATAGCATTGACAGTTCCAAGGAGACATTGATAAAAAAAATAAATAAAAGTAAGGACTTTTGTAAGCATCCTTAGAGAAAAAACATTAACTGCTTTACATTTGGATAAAAGGACAATATTAGGTTAATTGATACCATAGAACAGGTGTAGCACAGGAGAAATCCTGCAAATAAGAATGGGGGTAGTTTTAACAAAAGTTTTACTTGTGCATTTTGAACAAACAACCATCTGTAAATTGTCTCTTTTAGGTCAGGAAAGGAAATCATATTTCGGGGATGAGGAAACCAGAGTAAAATATGCAGAAGCATATTTAAAAATAAATATAAACCTATATAAGACACATTTATCTTAGAATAAGGTCAGACCCATAAATATGAGATTTTTCTTCACACAGTTGACTTCCCATTAGTAATACCATGAAATCTATGGAAGCTGCCTTTTTCTAAACCATGAAATGAGATATCCTCCTGCGCTTATATGGGTGAACTTAACTAATAGCTACTATCACTCAACTTGTACCAATAAGTGAGAATCAATATAGATATAAGCTTAGTGAAGCGCTAAAATAAACTAATACCAAAGCAGTGCCTATTAAAAAAAATATATATATAAATGAATAATATATTAATAATACTTATATTAAAATGATAAACTCTCAAACACACTGTGCCTTAATAACAATACATCAAAGTAAGTATTAGGCAATGCTTAATATCCCCAAACAAAATATTGTGTAGTCCAAAGCATATAAGTGATCTTCCAACAGCATAAAACAATCATGCAGGTGATGAAGTGCACTGGTGATCTTCACTCAAGTGTCAAAATCCTCAAACCAGCAGAAATGCCTGCTCACCTCCACACATTGACCCAAGGGGCCAACACACTTTTAGGATCACCCAAAAAACGGATCCTTAAGGATACTTCCTCATCACAGGGAAAAACAGGTATCACATAAGTTCCTTTGTTCAGCAACTCCTTACTCCTTAAGGGGAATGGTACTGCAATACCATTTAATCTCCACCTTCTCCACTCAGGATCATGTTTGTGAGACACAAAAACAGTTTCCTCCATAGTGCAATATTGTTTTTTAACCCTGCTTGGTTAACCCTGATGTTGGTCTGTTGGTCATCCCCTGTACTGTCTGCAGTCTCTTGGTCATCCCCTGTACTGTCTGCAGTCTCTTGGTCATCCCTTGTACTGTCTGCAGTCTCTGGTCATCTTCTCTACTGTCTGCAGTCTCTGGTCATCCCCTGTACTGTCTGCAGTCTCTTGGTCATCCTCTGTACTGTCTGCAGTCTCTTGGTCATCCTCTGTATTGTCTGCAGTCTCTTGGTCATCCCCTATATGGTCTGCAGTCTCTGGTCATCCCCTATACTGTCTGCAGTCTCTGGTCATCCCCTGTACTGTCTGCAGTCTCTTGGTCATCCCCTGTACTGACTGCAGTCTCTTGGTTATCCCCTGTACTGTCTGCAGTCTCTGGTCATCCCCTGTACTGTGTCCGCAGTCTCTGGACATCCCCTGTACTGTGTCCGCAGTCTCTGGTCATCCCCTGTACTGTGTCCGCAGTCTCTGGTCATCCCCTGTACTGTGTCCGCAGTCTCTGGTCATCTCCTGTACTGTGTCCGCAGTCTCTGGTCATCTCCTGTACTGTGTCCGCAGTCTCTGGTCATCTCCTGTACTGTGTCCGCAGTCTCTGGTCATCTCCTGTACTGTGTCCACAGTCTCTGGTCATCCCCTGTACTGTGTCCGCAGTCTCTGGTCATCCCCTGTACTGTGTCCGCAGTCTCTGGAAATCCCCTGTACTGTGTCCACAGTCTCTGGTCATCCCTGTACTGTATCCGCAGTCTCTGGTCATTTACTGTACTGTGTCCGCAGTCTCTGGTCATCTCCTGTACTGTGTGTGCAGTCTCTAGTAATTTTCTGTACTATGTCTGCAGTCCATTGGTTTAGAATATTTTTTTTCTTGTTTTTCACCTCTAAAACCTAGGCGCGTCTTATGGTCAGGTGCGTCTTATGGAGCGAAAAATACGGTATATTCGTGATTTATGTTCCCATGATTTTCACGTCCCTCCCAGATAGCGTCAGATTGCTCGTCCATACACCAGTAATCACATTTAACCCCTTGATTGCCAGGAACATTCTCATTCACAGTAAACCTCCATTGCTAGTATAGTGTCTGAACGGATCAATATCTTTAATCAGATCAGCACTATACCAGCGTTCACATTAGTATAGCGTCCCCAAAAACACAGCATTAGCGGGATCAACCCCGGGACCTGCCAGCATCTGCGTCAAGCCCCTACCCACCCCCCCCCTTCTCCCCCAGCAAGTGCAGTGTCAGTAGGTCACTGTCACTTGATACATTGCACACAAAACCGCAGTGTTCACAGAATCAGGCCTGATCTCTGTTAGCACTTGCCAGTAAATTTTGATGACTCTCATATGCAGCAGAGTGCCAGTACTAGTGCCACGCTACCTTTTGGTGAACTGGCGAGCACCAGCGGCCTAGTACATCTTGGTTTTTCACATACCTCTTAGATTCTAAGCTCCAAGGAGCAGGGCCCTCCTAACCCTCTTGTATTGAACTGTATTGTTGCTGTATTGTCTCCTGTTGTATTGTAAAGTGCTGAGCAAACTATTGGTGCCATATAAATCCTGAATAATAATAATACCAGCACTGCAGTATGACTTGGTGACATGGCGAGTCCCATAAGTGTAGTACAAGCTGGTGCGGTGGAGAGCACAAGTATTGTCCCGCAGCCTCCAAGAATTTATACACAGGCCCATAGAGCCCCTAGTATTCTTCCAGATGTGCTTGCAAATCCCGGTTGGCAGCCCACAAATTCTGCAGCACCTCTTGATTTTTTGGAGCTGCTTTTCACAGAATATCTGTATACATTGATTGTGGATCAAAGCAATTTATATGCACAGCAATTTATCGCTGCCAACCCAAATTCAAACCTTGCCAGACCATTCGCATGGAAACCCTTTACTGTTTCTGAATTAAAATTTTTTTTGGACTTAACCCTCAACATGGATATTATTAAAAAAAATGAGTTGCGGTTATATTGGTCCTGATTCTTTATATGCCCGTGTTCTCTGCTGCCATGACCAGGCATAGATATGAGAGTATAATTTGTTTGATGCATTTCAACGACAATACACTCTGCCGTCCTTGAAGTAACCCTGAATTTGACCGGCTCCACAAAATTCAGCCCCTCGTAAATCACCTTAACCAAAAATTTGCATTTGTCTATACTCCCCAGCAAAACATCTGCATTGATGAGTCCCTCATTAGTTTTTCTGGCCACCTTGCATTCAAACAATTTCTCCCCAGCAAGTGTGCCAGATATGGGGTCAAGATGTAGAAGACCTGTGAGAGGGCAACAGGCTATACTTCTAAGTTTCAGATTTACGAGGGAAAAGATAGTCACGTGGAGCCCCCCGGATGCCCAGACTACATGGGAAGCAGTGGCAAGATAGTTTGGGACTTGGTGTCATCCTTTTTCTATATGGGGTACCCCTTATACGTGGACAATTTTTATTCAAAAGTTAGACAATTGTACAATCTTGGAACTGGCGCATGTGGCAAAGTGTGACCTAATGTGTGCCCACCATTAGAAGTGGGTGGATGCAGGGTGGTATATTCTTATGGTGGGTATACCACACACTTTTTCTGGCAGTGATTTCTTCTTTTTTTTTCATTCAGTCCACAGGCTGCATAAAAAAAAAAAAGAACATAGCATATATGCTCAACAAGGACCAGCGATGTACTGGTACATCACTGAACTTTGAATGGTTATACCAGGATGATGCCTACAGCTGCAGGCATCATCCTGGTATAATTTTTTTCAGCTGGCTATCAGCTTTCATGTAAAAGCAATCCTAGTGGCTTTTTAGCTGCAGGATTTCTTTTACAAGCAGAGGGAGACGATGCCCCCCCCTCCCCCGCTGCCTTCCACGGTCTTCTCGGGCAGTCCCGTTCCATCAGGAGAACCTGAGAATGCAGCCGGTATTTCTGCCAGCTGACCATAGAGCTGATTGGAGACCAGAATGGTGCCAATCATCTTTATAGCCTAAGAAATCGGAAGCTACCAGCATTTCATCACTGCAGTTTCGCAGGATATAAACAGCGCCATTTGTAAATTGGGAAAGCATCTGATCACACCGATCTTGGTTTGATTAGATAATGTAAGGGCAGAGGAGATATCTAGAGTCTGATAGACCCCAGATTTCTCAAAAAAGAATATATGACAATGCCCAGTGAAGTTATAGGGGATATTTACATTCCCTGTGATAGCATTAAAAGTAAAAAAAAAAAAAGAAAAATGAAGGGGACATTGTAAAAATAACTTAAAAAAAAAATAATTACCCTCGCCCCCACGTGCACCTGCGTTCGTGAGCGTTGACCCTGTTCCAGTATGGAAACAGCGGTTGCAGCATGCTTGTGATGTATCACCATGAACATCAGATCAAGGGCAGTAATTCTAAAACCATTTTGAACAAATGGTGTAGCGCTGTAAATACTAAAATACCATATTGTCAAATCATAATATAAATAATATTAAAGTGAAAAAATGTTAATAAACCTTTTGTATCCTTATTACCTTAATTAAAGGTGAAATACATTCCAAAGCAAATATAAAATCAAACTGACCAATTATAAAACCGTGACATATATCAATTGCTATAAATAAATAAAAAAAAGTCCCAAGAAGTGAAGAAATAAGTCCAAACAAGTGAAAAAAAAAATATAGCACAAAAAAATATATAATATAAAAATCCAGATTTTTAAATTCTTCAACTTTTATATTCACACTTTTTGTTGCGTGCTCATATTTATAGTGCCAATTATATCCATCTCCTTCTAGAGCAGTGGTTCTCAACCTTTCTAACGCCGCGACCCCTTAATACAGTTCCTCATGTTGTGGTGACCCCCAACCATAAAATTATTTTCGTTGCTACTTCAGAACTGTAATTTTGCAGTGGGAGGAATAGTGCCCCATCATTGGTATCAGTGGGAGGACTAGCGCCCCATCATTGGTATCAGTGGGAGGAATAGTGTCCCATCGTTGGTATCAGTGGGAGGAATAGTGCCCCATCACTGATGTCAGTGGGAGGAATAGTGTCCCATCGTTGGTATCAGTGGGAGGAATAGTGTCCCGCCATTGGTGTCAGTGGGAGGAATAGTGCCCCATCATTGGTATCAGTGGGAGGAATAGTGCCCCATCATTGGTATCAGTGGGAGGACTAGCGCCCCATCACTGATGTCAGTGGGAGGAATAGTGTCCCATCGTTGGTATCAGTGGGAGGAATAGTGTCCCATCGTTGGTATCAGTGGGAGGAATAGTGCCCCATCGTTGGTGTCAGTGGGAGGAATAGTGCCCCATCATTGGTGTCAGTGGGAGGAATAGTGCCCCATCATTGGTGTCAGTGGGAGGAATAGTGCCCCATCATTGGTGTCAGTGGGGGGAATAGTGCTCCATCATTGGTGTCAGTGGGAGGAATAGTGTCCCATCATTGGTGTCAGTGGGAGGAATAGTGCCCCATCATTGGTATCAGTGGGAGGAATAGTGTCCCATCATTGGTGTCAGTGGGAGGAATAGTGTCCCATCATTGGTGTCAGTGGGAGGAATAGTGCCCCATCATTGGTGTCAGTGGGAGGAATAGTGCCCCATCATTGATATCAGTGGGAGGAATAGTGCCCCATCATTGGTGTCAGTGGGAGGAATAGTGCCCCATCATTGGTATCAGTGGGAGGAATAGTGCCTCATCATTGGTATCAGTGGGAGGAATAGTGCCCCATCATTGGTGTCAGTGGGAGGAATAGTGCCTATCATTGGTGTCAGTGGGGGGAGGAATAGTGCCCCATCGTTGGTGTCAGTGGGGGGAGGAATAGTGCCCCATCGTTGGTGTCAGTGGGGGGAGGAATAGTGCCCCATCATTGGTGTCAGTGGGGGGAGGAATAGTGCCCCATCGTTGGTGTCAGTGGGAGGAATAGTGCCCCATCGTTGGTGTCAGTGGGGGGAGGAATAGTGCCTATCATTGTTGTCAGTGGGGGGAGGAATAGTGCCCCATCGTTGGTGTCAGTGGGGGGAGGAATAGTGCCCCATCGTTGGTATTAGTGACACAAATGATGGGGCACTATTCCTCCCACTGACACCAATGATACTTACCTTGCTGACCCCTGCTCCAGCCTGGGCTCGCTCTCTCCCTCTCCCATCTACAGCCTGCAGAAGCAAAATTTGCACTTACCTGTCAGCTGTCTTCCTTCTCTGGCCTCTCTCCTCTTCACTCGGTCCTGCAGCTCCCTCGATCTTCTTCGATCTGCGCGCTGCCGCTCGGCTCCTCCTCTCCAAGCTCCACCTCCTCGCCGGTGATTGGCCGCCTGTGTGCCTCTCCTGAGCTACAGTTCCGGTGGCCAATCAGCGGCGAGGAGGCGGAGCTGTTGAGTGATCCCGGAGGTGTGGCCAGGTTACAGGGGCAGCATATCATCCCGCCCACAGATCGCGAGACAGAGCAGCGGTGTCTCGGTTCCTAAGACCATCGGAAATATGTTTTCCGATGGTCTTAGGCGACCCCTGGGAAATGGTCGTTCGACCCCCAAAGGGGTCGCGACCCCCAGGTTGAGAACCGCTGTTCTAGAGTGTGCGCTCACCTCAAAAATTCAACCCTCAAGGAGTCAAAGAGCAATCAATATCCCTGGATGATCCCTGGTTGGATGGATCTCTCCCTTAAAGTGGACACAGGAACAGCTCCCACCACTGTTCCTGTGTTGCCACATAGTTTTTGGAAAATGAAGAAAAAAAACAAAAACATATATTTTCTTTTCTTTTTTTTATATTTTAAAACCTTGTGAGAAAAAAATTAGATCTGCAATACTCACCAGTCCTATTTTTAAATTCCTTGGGATGTCTATTTTCCAAAAAGGGGACATTTGGGGGGCTTGATGCTATCCTGGCATGTCAGGGCCTTTGAAACTGTGATAGGTAGTGAGGAAGTAAAATGAGGAAGTTACGCACCTTCAGGCTTTCAAAATGGTCATTGGATTTTAGGCTCCTGTATGTGGGTAGGCTCCAAAAAACTCTCACACATGTGGTATCTCCATACTCAGGAGAAGTAGCAGAATGTATTTTGGGGTGTAATTCCACATATACCCATGGCTTGTGAGAGAAATATATAATTTAAATGACAACTAATAAAAAAATAAAAAGTTTGTGTCATTTTCCAGAAACTTGTGGGAAAAAAATAAATCTTCCATGGACTCAATATGCCTCCCAGCAGATAGCTTAGGGTGTTTACTTTCCGAAAAGGGGTCATTTGGGGGTGTTTGTACTATCCTGGTATTTTAGCACCTCAAGAAATGTGATGGGCAGTCCAAAAGTGAAAGCTGTGTAAATTCCATGATCAACACCATAGTTTGTAGATGCTATAACTTTCACACAAAGCAATAATTATACACTTATTGGGATTTTTTTAACCAAAAACATGTAACAGAATACATTTTGGTCTAAATTTATGACGAAATTTTAGTTTTTTTGGATATTTTTTGTGACAGAAATGAGAAAATAAAAAGTGCACAGGTGATCAAATACCACCAAAAGAAAGCTCTATTTGTGTGAAAAAAAGGACATACATTTAATTTATGTACCGTATTGCATGATCACGCAATTGTCAGTTAAACTAGTGCAGTGCTGTATAGCAAAAAAATGGCGTAAATTGCAGTATCTATACCGTAGTTTGTAGACGCTATAACGTTCACACAAAGCAATCAATATACACTTATTGGGATTTTTTGACCAAAAACATGTAGCAGAATACATTTTGGCCTAAATTTATAATTAACTTTGAGTTTACTATATATTTTTTATAGCCGAAAGTAAAAAATATTGTTTTTCTTCAAAATTGTTGGTATTTTTTTGTTTATAGCATGAAAAATAAAAAGCGCACATGTGATCAAACACCATCAAAATAAAGCTCTATTTGTGTGAAAAAAAGGACGTAAATTTCGTTTGGGTACAGCATTGCATGATCGCGCAATTATCAGTTGAATTAGTGCAGCGCCGAGTAGCAAAAAGAGGCCTGGTCATTAAGGGGGGTAAATCCTCTATGGGGCAAGTGGTAAAATATATTAAAGGTAGTTTTTGTTATGTAAAATACCTTTACTGATTAGATATTCTAGGTAGATTTGTCTTTTGATGGTATATGACAGAATAGGAATTTGTAATGTAAATGTGTAATTCTTCTACAAAGACAAAAGCAGAGATAGCACCCAAACTTTGACATCACATTTGTTGAAAAAAAATTCAACTCTCACCTGGACAACAAGGCCTCGTTCATATGGAGCTGAGACCCATATACCATGGAATGGCTGTTTTTTGCAGTGTGCCTAGACTCCAGGTGTTGCTTGCATGCTGTTTACCTTTGGGTCTGCTCACCTGCCTTCAAATTAGGACAAGTGGCTGTGTCTGTGCAACTATTGCATCCTAATACTTTTCAATAGGGTGCCAGCACCTGGAATCTAGACATGCTGCAAAAAATGGCCCGTTCACTGTAAAAGGTCCTCAGCACCCATGCCAATAAGGTCTTTTATCCATTGTATGGATTTTAATGAACTTATTTACAACATCCAACCTATTTCTTTTTCTGAAACTGATACAGAAATTCTTACATAGTTACACAGTTGGTCAGATTGTAAAAAGACACTAGCCAATCTACTTCCACCAATAAAAATAAAAAGATACACACAGAAACAGAAAACCTCCATAAAAACAATCCTATACCTAGAGTTGATCCAGAGGAAGGCAAACAAAAAAAAGCATGATCCAGTTCAGTTCAGTGGGGGGCAGGGGCGGACTGACAACTCATGGGGCCCCCGGGCAATAGGGGATCATAGGGCCCCTGTGCCCTTGCCCAAACTCAAAAAAGCCTGTGAAAAAGGTACCAGGGGCATCTTATGGGGCCCCCTACTGACCCCGGGCCCTCGAGCAGTGCCCGAATTTCCAAATATTCAGTCCGCCCCTGATGGGGGGTGTAATTCCTGACTGATCCTCCATAAAGCCGAATCAGATATTCCCTGGATTAATTACCCCATTGTTATTACCTCTAAATATTAAAGTGTTGCTAAACCCAAGTCCCTGCATTCACTATATCTGGTCTCCCACAGTGCACACAACATGGCAGTGCAATTATTTTAGTAAATATAAACTGTTAAATACCTTTTTTCATCAACAGAGCAGTCTTGTGACTTCTATCAGTGTTCAACTGAGCACATGTTAAACTTTGTAGGAGGAGATTCCATTCTGCTCTAGGAAGTTGCAGGACCCCTGACCTCTGTCTGGACAGTGTTGATTGTCCCTGTGCTGATCACATGCACTCTCCCAAGAAAAAAAAAACTTTCTAGCAATGCACACCAAACTGAGCATATGCAGACTGACTCCACACAATATGTCTTATCAGGATATAAGAGGGGGGGGGGGCACTGGAAGAAGGGGAGGATCAGAGAAGGCAGGATCAAACATCCTTTTTACCCAGTGTGGAGGAATAACTCCTTAGGTTCCACAGTGAATATAACAAGCATGTTGTACTCCATATATAGACTACTGTTGTGGGTTTAGTAACACATTAATATCCGGTTATATTTTGTGCATTTAGGAATGCATCCAACTTTTTTTAAAACAATCTACTGAGCTGACCAGTACCAGTTTTTTTTAATTATTTGTTTGTTAAAATTTTTCAAAAGGTTGCAAAGATAGCAATATCAAAGTTACAAATGACCTAGAAATCAAGAGGTTGACAATATCAGTATGAGAAGGACATAAAACAGTATACCCAAATATAATAAAGACAAACAAAATCAGGCCAAATACTGCAGTAGTGTGAGTACTTGATAACAAGTACATTATGGTCAGAAATAATTGTAAGGGAGAAAGGGGTAGTGGTTGTATCTAGGGGGTAGATAGTAGGCTAGGAAGTTCAGAGGGCACAGCCCAGCTGGAGTCAGGGAGACCAGGGAGCAGATGTCAGAGTGCAGGGGAAAGGGAGGGATTGTATTCAGACTGATCTCATATATTCCAAATTTTGTTAAATTGTACTAAAGTGCTGTTGACTGAGGCCATTAGATATTCCATTTAGGTGAATATCAGTTATAATTAGAGATGAGCGAATTATTCAAAAATTCGATTCGGCCGATTCGCCAAATTTGCGGGAGAAATTCGATTCGATGCGAATTTATTCGCTGCGAATTTAACTTATTAAAAGGGTTTCTAGGCTTCAGAGAGCCTTTATATTAGTGCAGAACACTGTACCTTTAATTTAAATGCCCTTGGAGTCTGCTGGGGAAGAGAAATAATACTGTCAGTCAGTATGACATGCAGATGAGTGCCGTCGATCTTAGAATCACCGCACACTTCACTCATTTGGGCAGTCACGAGGCACGACGAAGAAGAAGAAGAATGAAAAGAAGAATGAAAAGAAGAAGAAGAATGAAAAGAAGAAGAAGAAGAATGAAAAGAAGAATGAAAAGAAGAAGAAGAAGAATAAAAAGAAGAAGAAGAAGAATGAAAAGAAGAATGAAAAGAAGAAGAAGAATGAAAAGAAGAAGAAGAAGAATGAAAAGAAGAAGAAGAAGAATGAAAAGAAGAATGAAAAGAAGAATGAAAAGAAGAAGAAGAATGAAAAGAAGAAGAAGAATGAAAAGAAGAATGAAAAGAAGAAAAAGAAGAATGAAAAGAAGAAGAATGAAAAGAAGAATGAAAAGAAGAAGAAGAAGAAGAATGAAAAGAAGAAGAAGAAGAAGAATGAAAAGAAGAAGAAGAAGAAGAATGAAAAGAAGAAGAAGAAGAAGAATGAAAAGAAGAAGAAGAAGAATGAAAAGAAGAAGAAGAAGAAGAAGAAGAATGAAAAGAAGAAGAAGAAGAACGAAAAGAAGAAGAAGAAGAAGAAGAATGAAAAGAAGAAGAAGAAGAAGAAGAATGAAAAGAAGAAGAAGAAGAATGAAAAGAAGAGGAAGAAGAATGAAAAGAAGAAGAAGAAGAATGAAAAGAAGAAGAAGAAGAATGAAAAGAAGAATGAAAAGAAGAAGAAGAAGAAGAATAAAAAGAAGAATGAAAAGAAGGAGAAGAAGAATGAGAAGAAGAATGAGAAGAAGAATGAAAAGAAGAATGAGAAGAAGAATGAAAAGAAGAATGAAAATAAGAAGAAGAAGAATGAAAAGAAGAAGAAGAAGAGGAATAAGAAGAAGAAGAATGAAAAGAAGAAGAAGAGGAATGAGAAGAAGAAGAATGAAAAGAAGAAGAAGAAGAGGAATGAAAAGAAGAAGAATGAAAAGAAGAAGAAGAAGAATGAAAAGAAGAATGAAAAGAAGAAGAAGAATGAAAAGAAGAATGAAAAGAAGAATGAGAAGAAGAATGAGAAGAATGAAAAGAAGAATGAAAAGAAGAAGAATGAAAAGAAGAATGAGAAGAAGAATGAAAAGAAGAAGAAGAATGAAAAGAAGAATGAAAAGAAGAAGAAGAAGAATGAAAAGAAGAAGAAGAATGAAAAGAAGAAGAAGAATGAAAAGAAGAATGAAAAGAAGAAGAAGAAGAAGAATGAAAAGAAGAAGAAGAATGAAAAGAAGAATGAGAAGAATGAAAAGAAGAAGAAGAATGAAAAGAAGAATGAGAAGAATGAAAAGAAGAATGAAAAGAAGAATGAAGAAGAAGAATGAAAAGAAGAAGAAGAAGAATGAAAAGAAGAATGAAAAGAAGAATGAAAAGAAGAAGAAGAAGAATGAAAAGAAGAATGAAAAGAAGAATGAAAAGAAGAAGAAGAATGAAAAGAAGAATGAAAAGAAGAATGAGAAGAAGAAGAAGAATGAAAAGGAGAAGAAGAAGAATGAAAAGAAGAATGAAAAGAAGAAGCAGAATGAAAATGAGAAGAAGAATGAAAAGAAGAAGAAGCAGAATGAAAATGAGAAGAAGAATGAAAAGAAGAAGAAGCAGAATGAAAATGAGAAGAAGAATGAAAAGAAGAAGAAGAAGAATGAAAAGAAGAATGAAAAGAAGAATGAGAAGAAGAAGAATGAAAAGAAGAATGAAAAGAAGAATGAGAAGAAGAATGAAAAGAAGAAGAAGAATGAAAAGAAGAATGAAAAGAAGAATGAGAAGAAGAATGAAAAGAAGAAGAAGAATGAAAAGAAGAATGAAAAGAAGAATGAAAAGAAGAATGAGAAGAAGAAGAATGAAAAGAAGAATGAGAAGAAGAAGAATGAAAAGAAGAAGAATGAAAAGAAGAAGAATGAAAAGAAGAATGAGAAGAATGAAAAGAAGAATGAAAAGAAGAAGAAGAAAAATGAAAAGAAGAAAAATGAAAAGAAGAAGAAGAAGAATGAAAAGAAGAATGAAAAGAAGAAGAATGAAAAGAAGAAGAAGAAGAATGAAAAGAAGAATGAAAAGAAGAAGAAGAATGAAAAGAAGAATGAAAAGAAGAAGAAGAATGAAAAGAAGAAGAAGAAGAAGTAGAAGAATGAAAAGAAGAAGAAGAATGAAAAGAATGAGAAGAATGAAAAGAAGAAGAATGAGAAGAATGAAAAGAAGAATGAGAAGAATGAAAAGAATGAGAAGAATGAAAAGAAGAAGAAGAATGAAAAGAAGAAGAAGAAGAATGAAAAGAAGAAGAAGAAGAATGAAAAGAAGAATGAAAAGAAGAATGAAAAGAAGAATGAAAAGAAGGATGAGAAGAAGAAGAAGAAGAATGAAAAGAAGAAGAAGAAGAAGAAGAAGAAGAAGAAGAAGAAGAAGAATGAGAAGAAGAAGAAGAAGAAGAAGAAGAATGAAAAGAAGAAGAAGAAGAAGAAGAATGAAAAGAAGAATGAAAAGAAGAAGAGGAATGAAAAGAAGAATGAAAAGAAGAATGAAAAGAATAAGAAGAAGAATGAAAAGAAGAAGAAGAATGAAAAGAAGAATGAGAAGAAGAATGAGAAGAATGAAAAGAAGAATGAGAAGAAGAAGAAGAAGAATGAAAAGGAGAAGAAGAAGAATGAAAAGAAGAATGAAAAGAAGAAGAAGCAGAATGAAAAGGAGAAGAAGAAGAATGAGAAGAAGAAGAAGAAGAAGAATGAAAAGAAGAAGAAGAATGAAAAGAAGAATGAAAAGAAGAAGAATGAAAAGAAGAAGAAGAATGAAAAGAAGAATGTAAAGAAGAAGAAGAATGAGAAGAATGAAAAGAAGAAGAAGAATGAGAAGAATGAAAAGAAGAATGAAAAGAAGAAGAAGAAGAATGAAAAGAAGAATGAAAAGAAGAAGAAGAAGAATGAAAAGAAGAAGAATGAAAAGAAGAATGAAAAGAAGAATGAAAAGAAGAAGAAGAAGAATGAAAACAAGAAGAAGAAGAATGAAAAGAAGAATGAAAAGAAGAATGAGAAGAATGAGAAGAATGAAAAGAAGAATGAAAAGGAGAAGAAGAAGAATGAAAAGAAGAATGAAAAGAAGAAGAATGAAAAGGAGAAGAAGAAGAATGAAAAGAAGAATGAGAAGAAGAAGAAGAATGAGAAGAAGAAGAAGAATGAGAAGAAGAAGAAGAATGAAAAGAAGAAGAAGAATGAAAAGAAGAAGAAGAATGAAAAGAAGAAGAAGAATGAAAAGAAGAAGAAGAATGAAAAGAAGAAGAAGAATGAGAAGAAGAAGAAGAATGAAAAGAAGAAGAATGAAAAGAAGAAGAATGAAAAGAAGAAGAAGAAGAAGAATGAAAAGAAGAAGAAGAAGAAGAAGAAGAAGAATGAAAAGAAGAATGAGAAGAAGAATGAGAAGAAGAATGAGAAGAAGAAGAAGAATGAAAAGAAGAATGAAAAGAAGAATGAGAAGAAGAAGAATGAAAAGAAGAATGAAAAGAAGAAGAAGAAGAAGAATGAAAAGAAGAATGAAAAGAAGAAGAATGAGAAGAAGAATGAGAAGAAGAATGAGAAGAAGAATGAGAAGAAGAAGAAGAATGAAAAGAAGAATGAACAGAAGAAGAAGAAGAATGAAAAGAAGAATGAGAAGAAGAATGAAAAGAAGAATGAAAAGAAGAATAAGAAGAATGAAAAGAAGAAGAATGAAAAGAAGAATGAAAAGAAGAAGAAGAATGAAAAGAAGAAGAATGAGAAGAAGAATGAAAAGAAGAAGAATGAGAAGAAGAATGAAAAGAAGAATGAGAAGAAGAATGAAAAGAAGAATGAGAAGAAGAATGAGAAGAAGAATGAGAAGAAGAAGAAGAATGAAAAGAATGAAAAGAAGAAGAAGAATGAAAAGAAGAATGAGAAGAAGAATGAAAAGAAGAATGAAAAGAAGAAGAAGAAGAAGAAGAAGAAGAAGAAGAATGAAAAGAAGAAGAAGAATGAGAAGAAGAATGAAAAGAAGAATGAAAAGAAGAATGAAAAGAAGAAGAAGAAGAATGAAAAGAAGAAGAATGAAAAGAAGAAGAAGAATGAAAAGAAGAATGAAAAGAAGAATGAAAAGAAGAATGAAAAGAAGAATGAAAAGAAGAATGAGAAGAAGAATGAAGAGAAGAATGAGAAGAATGAAAAGAAGAATGAGAAGAATGAAAAGAAGAATGAAAAGAAGAAGAAGAAGAATGAAAAGAAGAATGAAAAGAAGAATGAAAAGAAGAAGAAGAAGAATGAAAAGAAGAATGAAAAGAAGAAGAAGAATAAAAAGAAGAATGAAAAGAAGAATGAGAAGAAGAATGAGAAGAAGAATGAAAAGAAGAATGAAAAGAAGAAGAAGAAGAATGAAAAGAAGAATGAAAAGAAGAAGAAGCATGAAAAGAAGAATGAAAAGAATGAAAACAAGAATGAAAAGAAGAATGAAAAGAATGAAAAGAAGAATGAAAAGAATAATGAAAAGAATGAAAAGAATGAAAAGAAGAATGAAAAGAAGAAGAAGAATGAAAAGAAGAAGAAGAAGAATGAAAAGAAGAATGAAAAGAAGAAGAAGAATGAAAAGAAGAATGAAAAGAAGAATGAAAAGAAGAAGAAAAATGAGAAGAAGAATGAAGAGAAGAATGAAGAGAAGAATGAAAAGAAGAAGAAGAATGAAAAGAATGAGAAGAATGAAAAGAAGAATGAAAAGAAGAAGAATGAAAAGAAGATTGAAAAGAAGAAGAAGAATGAAAAGAAGAATGAAAAGAAGAATGAGAAGAAGAAGAAGAATGAAAAGAAGAATGAAAAGACGAAGAAGAAGAATGAAAAGAAGAATGAAAAGAAGAATGAGAAGAAGAAGAAGAAGAAGAATGAAAAGAAGAATGAAAAGAATGAGAAGAAGAAGAATGAAAAGAAGAACGAAAAGAAGAAGAAGAATGAAAAGAAGAATGAAAAGAAGAATGAAAAGAAGAATGAAAAGAAGAATGAAAAGAAGAATGAAAAGAAGAATGAAAAGAAGAAGAAAAATGAAAAGAAGAATGAAAAGAAGAATGAGAAGAAGAAGAAGAATGAAAAGAAGAATAAAAAGACGAAGAAGAATGAAAAGAAGAATGAAAAGAAGATGAAGAATGAAAAGAAGAATGAGAAGAAGAAGAAGAATGAAAAGAAGAATGAAAAGAAGAAGAATGAAAAGAAGAATGAAAAGAAGATGAAGAATGAAAAGAAGAATGAGAAGAAGAAGAAGAAGAATGAAAAGAAGAATGAGAAGAAGAAGAAGAATGAAAAGAAGAATGAGAAGAAGAAGAAGAATGAGAAGAAGAATGAGAAGAATGAAAAGAAGAATGAAAAGAAGAATGAGAAGAAGAATGAGAAGAAGAATGAGAAGAAGAAGAAGAATGAAAAGAAGAATGAAAAGAAGAATGAAAAGAAGAAGAAGAAGAATGAAAAGAATGAAAAGAAGAAGAATGAAAAGAAGAAGAATGAAAAGAAGAATGAAAAGAAGAAGAATGAAAAGAAGAAGAAGAATGAAAAGAAGAAGAAGAAGAATGAAAAGAAGAAGAAGAAGAATGAAAAGAAGAATGAAAAGAAGAATGAGAAGAAGAAGAATGAAAAGAAGAATGAAAAGAAGAAGAAGAAGAAGAAGAAGAAGAATGAAAAGAAGAAGAAGAAGAAGAAGAAGAAGAAGAATGAAAAGAAGAATGAGAAGAAGAATGAAAAGAAGAATGAAAAGAAGAAGAAGAATGAAAAGAAGAAGAAGAATGAGAAGAAGAATGAGAAGAAGAATGAGAAGAAGAAGAAGAATGAAAAGAAGAATGAAAAGAAGAATGAGAAGAAGGAGAAGAAGAATGAGAAGAAGAAGAAGAATGAAAAGAAGAATGAAAAGAAGAAGAAGAATGAAAAGAAGAATGAGAAGAAGAATGAGAAGAAGAATGAGAAGAAGAATGAGAAGAAGAAGAAGAATGAAAAGAAGAATGAAAAGAAGAAGAAGAATGAAAAGAAGAATGAAAAGAAGAAGAATGAAAAGAAGAAGAAGAAGAATGAAAAGAAGAATGAAAAGAAGAAGAAGAATGAAAAGAAGAAGAAGAATGAAAAGAAGAATGAAAAGAAGAATGAAAAGAAGAAGAAGAAGAATGAAAAGAAGAATGAAAAGAAGAAGAATGAAAAGAAGAAGAAGAATGAAAAGAAGAAGAATGAAAAGAAGAATGAAAAGAAGAAGAAGAATGAAAAGAAGAAGAAGAATGAAAAGAAGAATGAAAAGAAGAATGAAAAGAAGAATGAGAAGAAGAATGAGAAGAAGAATGAAGAGAAGAATGAGAAGAATGAAAAGAAGAATGAGAAGAATGAAAAGAAGAATGAAAAGAAGAAGAATGAAAAGAAGAATGAAAAGAAGAATGAAAAGAAGAAGAAGAAGAATGAAAAGAAGAATGAAAAGAAGAAGAAGAATGAAAAGAAGAATAAAAAGAAGAATGAAAAGAAGAATGAGAAGAAGAATGAGAAGAAGAATGAAAAGAAGAAGAAGAATGAAAAGAAGAATGAAAAGAAGAAGAAGAAGAATGAAAAGAAGAAGAAGCATGAAAAGAAGAATGAAAACAAGAATGAAAAGAAGAATGAAAAGAATGAAAAGAAGAATGAAAAGAAGAATGAAAAGAAGAAGAAGAATGAAAAGAAGAAGAAGAAGAAGAATGAAAAGAAGAATGAAAAGAAGAAGAATGAAAAGAAGAAGAAGAAGAATGAAAAGAAGAAGAAGAAGAATGAAAAGAAGAAGAAGAAGAATTAAAAGAAGAATGAAAAGAAGAATGAAAAGAAGAAGAAGAATGAAAAGAAGAATGAGAAGAAGAATTAGAAGAAGAATGAGAAGAAGAATGAAGAGAAGAATGAAGAGAAGAATGAAAAGAAGAAGAAGAATGAAAAGAAGAATGAAAAGAATGAGAAGAATGAAAAGAAGAATGAAAAGAAGAAGAAGAATGAAAAGAAGAATGAAAAGAAGAATGAGAAGAAGAAGAAGAATGAAAAGAAGAATGAAAAGACGAAGAAGAAGAATGAAAAGAAGAATGAAAAGAAGAATGAGAAGAAGAAGAAAAAGAAGAATGAAAAGAAGAATGAAAAGAATGAGAAGAAGAAGAATGAAAAGAAGAAGAAGAATGAAAAGAAGAATGAAAAGAAGAAGAATGAAAAGAAGAATGAAAAGAAGAATGAAAAGAAGAAGAAGAATGAAAAGAAGAATGAAAAGAAGAATGAAAAGAAGAATGAGAAGAATGAAAAGAAGAATGAAAAGAAGAAGAAGAAAAATGAAAAGAAGAATGAAAAGAAGAATGAGAAGAAGAAGAAGAAGAATGAAAAGAAGAATAAAAAGACGAAGAAGAATGAAAAGAAGAATGAAAAGAAGATGAAGAATGAAAAGAAGAATGAGAAGAAGAAGAAGAATGAAAAGAAGAATGAAAAGAAGAAGAAGAATGAAAAGAAGAATGAAAAGAAGATGAAGAATGAAAAGAAGAATGAGAAGAAGAAGAAGAAGAATGAAAAGAAGAATGAGAAGAAGAAGAAGAATGAAAAGAAGAATGAGAAGAAGAAGAAGAATGAGAAGAAGAATGAAAAGAAGAATGAAAAGAAGAATGAGAAGAAGAATGAGAAGAAGAAGAAGAATGAAAAGAAGAATGAAAAGAAGAATGAAAAGAAGAAGAAGAAGAATGAAAAGAAGAATGAAAAGAAGAAGAATGAAAAGAAGAAGAATGAAAAGAAGAGGAAGAAGAATGAAAAGAAGAATGAAAAGAAGAAGAATGAAAAGAAGAAGAAGAAGAAGAATGAAAAGAAGAAGAAGAATGAAAAGAAGAATGAAAAGAAGAAGAAGAATGAAAAGAAGAAGAAGAAGAATGAAAAGAAGAATGAAAAGAAGAAGAAGAATGAAAAGAAGAATGAAAAGAAGAATGAGAAGAAGAATGAGAAGAAGAATGAAAAGAAGAATGAAAAGAAGAAGAAGAATGAAAAGAAGAATGAAAAGAAGAATGAAAAGAAGAATGAGAAGAATGAAAAGAAGAATGAAAAGAAGAAGAAGAAGAATGAAAAGAAGAATGAAAAGAAGAATGAGAAGAAGAAGAAGAATGAAAAGAAGAATAAAAAGACGAAGAAGAATGAAAAGAAGAATGAAAAGAAGATGAAGAATGAAAAGAAGAATGAAAAGAAGATGAAGAATGAAAAGAAGAATGAGAAGAAGAAGAAGAATGAAAAGAAGAATGAAAAGAAGATGAAGAATGAAAAGAAGAATGAGAAGAAGAAGAATGAAAAGAAGAATGAGAAGAAGAAGAAGAATGAGAAGAAGAATGAAAAGAAGAATGAGAAGAAGAATGAAAAGAAGAAGAAGAATGAAAAGAAGAATGAAAAGAAGAATGAAAAGAAGAATGAAAAGAAGAAGAAGAAGAATGAAAAGAAGAATGAAAAGAAGAAGAATGAAAAGAAGAAGAATGAAAAGAAGAGGAAGAAGAATGAAAAGAAGAAGAAGAAGAATGAAAAGAAGAATTAAAAGAAGAAGAATGAAAAGAAGAAGAAGAAGAAGAAGAATGAAAAGAAGAAGAAGAAGAATGAAAAGAAGAAGAAGAATGAAAAGAAGAATGAAAAGAAGAAGAAGAAGAAGAATGAAAAGAAGAAGAAGAAGAATGAAAAGAAGAATGAAAAGAAGAAGAAGAATGAAAAGAAGAATGAGAAGAATGAGAAGAATGAGAAGCAGAATGAGAAGAAGAATGAAAAGAAGAATGAAAAGAAGAAGAAGAAGAATGAAAAGAAGAATGAAAAGAAGAAGAAGAAGAATGAAAAGAAGAAGAAGAATGAAAAGAAGAAGAAGAAGAATGAAAGAAGAAGAAGAATGAAAAGAAGAAGAATTCCAGTACAGCAAAAAGTGTATCTGCAGAGAGCTCCGCTATTTCTGACAGTTCTCTGACAGTTCCTTCACATTTACAGCGGTTGAAACATTGTATCTATTTATTTCCGAATAAAAACATCTGTATCCTAAATGGAAACAAATAGATACAATGTTTCAACCGCTGTAAATGAACTGTCAGAACTGTCAGAGAACTGTCAGAAATAGCGGAGCTCTCTGCAGTGACACTTTTTGCCGGCTGATCGGGGAAAATTCGATTCGTGCACCCGAAGTTTGCTAAAATTCAGATTCGGTGCGAATCGAATTTTTCCTAATATTCGAAACGAATTCCACTTCGCCAAGTTCGATTCGCTCATCTCTAGTTATAATATTCAAAAGTAGGGTGAGTGGGTGCTTCCACTGATAACCAGCACATCAGAATGGCTCCGCGTGCAGCCAGTAAAACATGAAAAATCAACTGTTTAACTGATTTGCTAAGACTTGGGAAGGGAAGACCCAGCAGGTATTGAATTGGATCTAACGACAGAGGTACATTAGTGTTTGAAGGAGGGATATCAAGGTAGCGCAGAAGGATTGTGTCAGTGAACACTGCCAAAAAATGTGGAAATGGGAACATATATCAGCACTGCATCAAAGTGATGAGTCATGGTGATGCAGAACTGCAAGGGTTCTGTACCAAAACATTATTGCCTTAAAAGCAGTCTCTCTCTGCAAATTTTTTCCCAACAAGTGAAGGGTATGGACTTTTGTAGTACAGGAGTCCATGTTTGCCTATAAGAATAGAGATCTGCAGTAAGGGGGATAGTTCCTGAAGTAATTTGTAGATTAAGGAAATTAGATGGAGCTGAGAAGGGCCCTGGGCGCAGATACTTTCGAATTTGGTGGGCCTATCTAAGGTAAAGGATGGGGACAGAGATGAAAATAGTGTTAAATTTGGAGGTAGTAGTGCAAATGTTTAGAAATATCATATTTTCCAAAAGATCCCCAAAAAAAAGCACCTTATGAGTTGTAGGATTAACAAAGTAACATAAATGAAACAGAGGGCTTGGGCCCAGGGATTCATGTGCCCATAGGAAAGACTATCAGGTATAAGAGGGTTAAAGAGTACATTAGAGAGGGGGGGCATGGTGAAGATAGCTTTTGTAAGCAGTACACCAAATCTGCAGAGTAAACAACATAGGAGCTAAACAAAAATGCTTCAATACAGTATCAGTATGGAGTGATGGGGACCACACCAGAAAGCTAGGGTGCATAGGGTAGAGGGAGCCCATTTCAATTTCTGACCATCTAATAGGTAGCATATTGGCATAACCAAGAAGCAATGGAGCGTAGATGGGTAGCGCAATAATATTTAATGATATCCGGGGCCTCTTATCCTCTACGTGTTCATAGGGAAAACACCACAGAGCTGGCAATATGGCGAGCTTTGTTATGCCATATAAAATGAAGAAACCAGTGTCAAAGAGTTTTAAGTTGGGACATATATATGGGAACAGGTAAAGTTTCAAAAAGGTAGAGTAGTTTAGGTAGTAAAGACATTTTTAGGATATTTATCCTACCCAGTAGTGAGATAGGATATGCATCCCATTGTTTCAACATAAAATTAATGCCTTTAAGGAGAGAGGAATTGTTGGCTGTATAGAGGGAAGAGTACAGTAGATACTATAATATCATTGCAGCGCTAAAAATAACAATAATGGCAATATATAGTGATAAGTGAAGAAAAGCACTAATAGAGAGTGCAATAAGGTGATAATAGTGCGTCGTCCCGTATGGACGAAAATTAGTGACAAACGTACAACATAAATGCACATTAGTCCACAAATCATTCTTCCTTAAAGGACATGCTAATATCATCCAGTGTGTGTTAGTATTAGGAGCTCCTTACAGGATTCACACAAATAAGGTGCTCGTGACTCCTTGTGGGTACGAAAATATGAGGTGTGCTTGCACTCACCGGACACACACTCAAATTGTGCGTGTAAATGATATTCTGTAGGGCTCTAGTGGTCATCTAGGAACCGATGGGGATAAGGCACTCCTCAGGTACTCATTACACCCTGAAATGGACTCCAGACCCCTCCTCAGGACCCTCACAGCGAAAAGGACAGCTCCTCGGTAATACCTCCGCAGGCTTCACAGAAACTTAGTAGTACTGGATATCCACCTTATAGTAGCTCCATGAATAAGCCAGCAGAAAAAAGCTAATATTGTGTAGTATTTTATTTTAGCCAATGGTTAGGCAAATAAACAACTCAGTCAAATAAGCATATTAAAAAAGTGGTAAGCCAGTAACAATTAAATATATGCTCAAACCATTAAAAAATTCCTGCTGGGAAATGAGCACTGAAGAAATTGCCAGAAAAACACTCATATGGTGTAAAGATGGCTGCCAGCCCTGCACATGGACCTGGCAGCGTGCGACGTAAGTGCGGCAAGCTCCTCCCTACTGTATGTGTCAAATGGACTCCTAAATATTTAAGGGACTGGGAGCACCATATATGAGGGTACGTCTGTTGTAAGCTAAGAGATCGGGGGGATGAGGATAGGGATAGGGATTTTGTTTTAGAAGGGTTAACTTTATACCCTGATAGAGAACCAATGAGGTTGTGTAAATACAGGAGAGATAAAAGAGGGTTTGTTATTGTTAACAAAAAATCACCAGTAAAAAGTGAAAGCTTGTATTCCCACTGTCGCATCAGAACTCCCTTATGTCTGGGTGTGAACGAATGGCCACAGACAGAGGTTCCAAACACAAAATAAAAAGCAAAGGTGTTAAGGGGCATCCATGCCTGATGCCATTAGACATCGGAAATGAGTGTGACAGAAAGGCAGACAGTTGTACTTGGGAGGTAGGACAAAAATACAATGCCTTCAAAGCTGCTAAGAAAGAGCCTTTAAAACCGTAATGGGATAGAGTGACAAACATATAAGGCCAGCTCAGTTTGTCAAAACCTTCTTTGTGTCTAGGCTCAATATGAGAGCTGGGAGGTGAAATTTGTTCTACAGATCAAAACAGTCAATAGTACGTCTGGTGTTGTCCCCTGTGTATCTAGCAGGGACATACCCCACCTGATCCTTATCAATTAGTTTGGGAAGTAGTTGTGTTAGTCTGTTGGCACAGGCTTTTTGTAAAAATCTTCAGAGTTCAAAAGTGCAATACGTCTGTAATTGTCAGAGATAGAAGGGTCTTTCTCCCGGTTTGGGTATAACTGTGATAAAAGAATGCATACATTTGGAGTGGGGACCTTATCCCCAAGGTTAGAGTTATAAAGGACTATCCTGTGGTTTTAACATGTGTAAAACGCTATTATAGTATGTAGAAGGGAATTCATCTGGGCCAGGTGACTTTTGTGATGGTAGATGTGGCTGCATTCAATAACTGTAAATTAGAGAGACAATTTAGGTAGGTTGAAAGTAGTGAAAAAAGTGTCAAAGGCTTCCTGTTTGAGGGTGAAATAATTTTCAGGGGTCAAACAATTTTTGGTAAAAGTCTCCAAAGACCCCAGCCATAGACGAAGGGCAGTAAGTAGGGATACCATCACTTTGGAAAAGAAAGTCAAGAAAAGGGTGGAAAGGGCGGGGCTTATGTTTTTCACCAACATTCTATGGGGCTTATTAATGTACTCATAAAATGTTTGTTTTGATCACAGAAGAGATTTAGCCATTTTATTCATGGTCAGAGCTTTGATCTGATTATGGAAAGAGGTTTCCTCTCAGAGGCAAGCCACTTTGTGGGAATGTATAAGTTGTATTTTGAAATACGCAGTTTACTCAACAAGGTAGTCTTCAAAGCATCATTTTTTTTTTTAAACGAGAACCTATGGATATACATTGTCCTCTGAAAAAAGCCTTGTGGGCTTCTCACAACTTGGTTTCCTCCGAGACAGAACCCTCGTTGAGTTGGAGAAACTACATCAGGTCTTGGGAGAGCTGCTCTTTGGTAATTTTGAGGTGCAGAAGGGAATCAATGAGACGCTAATTATATTTTTTTAGGGAAGTTGTAGCTAATAATGTGAGATCTAAAAAGATTGGGGAGTGGTCGGACCAGGTGAGCAGTGCAATTTCGGAAGCTACAGTTTTGGTCAGGAGAGGGGTAAAGATGAAAACTAATCCCGTCTAGAGTACATTTTGTGTGAGGGGGAAAAGAACATGAATTGCTTACCAATGGGGTGTTTAATCCTCCATGAGTCTAAGAGGCGTTAGGTTTGGAGGAACTTGCAAATGGAGGTGGATAGAGCATGTACCTGGTTAGATGGAGTGTGACAAGGTCTGCCTGTCTCTTGCAGGGGAAAGAACAGCATTAAAATCCCCACCAACTATCATAAAAGGTTGGGGAAAATGTTGTAACAGCTCCAACACTGACGTGAGAAATTTAACCTGCCCGGAGTTCAGAGCATAAACATTCATGAGAATCCCCCAGTGCAAAAATTCATTTCCTAAATGAGAACCATATCAGCTCCAGAGTTTTTAAACTCTTTCAATGCCAACCCGTGTTTTCTAATGGAATTTAAACTTTCCACATTGCAGGACATTATTCTTAAAGCCATCACTCTAAGACAGAAAATTGCATATATCAGCATAACATGATAGGGAGGAGAGGTCCAAGATTTCTTAGAGCAGGTAAACAAAAAACAGGATCTAAAATAAAAATAAGAAAAAAAAAAGAAAATTTACCATGACAGTCATAGAAATGGAAAGAGAAATCCATAAAAGGCCTGAAATATTGTAAAATATTAGTGGTAGGCCCAGGAAGTGATCGCATCTTAGGAATTCAAGACCACAGTCTTGGAAAAAAAAATAGAGGAAGACATGTAGACCTCCAGAGATGGCATCTGGGGTCTGCCACAGCTCTCCAGCAAAACCAGGCACAAAATATAACCTCTGTTGAACTCAATAAAGAAACTTAATCCCATGAGGCTTAACTGGGCCATGAATGCAGGCCCTGAATGGTCGGGCAAAAGGTAGCATCATGGAAGAAACAGGCTTCGAGCAGCAGTGGTAAGAATCAGGTAGGTTGCTTGAAGAGTCACTGGCATTGAGGAGTAGCAAAGACATTCTTTTATTTCACCTTGGCCGAGGTCCAGATCCAGGAGGGAGCAGGGAGAGATCTTGCCGTGGAAGGAGGAGGTGGTAGATCTTCCTCAGGGAGAGGAGATAGTGCTATTAATTGAAAAAAGAAAGCTTCCCCTTCGTAGAGATATTGGAGCACATACTGGACGCCTTCTTTGGTAGCAATTAAGCGAAATGGTAAACCCCACTAGTAAGAGATGCGGTGGTTTTGCAAGTGAGAGGTGATAGGCCTCAAGTTGCACCTTTTATCAAGAGTAATAGGTGACAGGTTGCTGAAGATTTGGATTCTATTGCCTTTATAGTCCATTTGCAACTGTTTTTATAGTCGATTTGCAACAAGTGGCTATGGTAAGGGCCTTTTTATTGTTGTAGTAATGAAAGCAAACAGTTACAGTATGTCTCTAGGCCTTGTTACAACTGGAGGTTTAGGGCCAAGAAACAGAGAACCTGGACAAGGCGCCAATCTATGTTGGCTATGTAGGGGATAAAGTGTTGAAAAGCCCAGGAGGTAAGATCGTAGGTTGTTATCACTCCAGCACCCCTTGTATGCACAAATGCTGATGCCTTCTCTGTTCTCCAGGTCTTCATGTTATAGTTGGAGTTGATAAATTGTATGTTTAAGTGCAAAATTCTTCTCCAGCATGTGTACATATTGAACCATGTCAATAAATGTTTATACAGGTGTGAGGGGGGCTGATATCGAACAGGTGTGAGGGGGGCTGTGTGTGTACATGTGCAAGAGAGTTGCCTGAAGGACTGCTCAGTGCTCCCTGTGGACCAGTCTGGAGACAAGTTACTAGACATCACAATGGTAAATTGATTGACAATGCTGCTGGATGTGGGCCTGTGCTATGACTGTCTCTTTCCTGGATTGGGCTGTCTCTTTACTATATTGTGCGTCTTTTTGCTATGTGGGGATGTCTCTTTGCTGAAAATATGGAGATGTCTCTGCTAGATTGGGCCGTCTTTTTGCTGGACTGGGATGTCTCAAGTATGAATATATGGAGATGTCTCTTTGCTGGATTGGGCTGTCTCTTTGCTATTTGAGGATGTCTCTTTGCTGAATATATGGGGATGTCTCTGCTATATGGGGATGTCCCTGCTGGATTGGGTAATCTCTATGCTGGATTGGGATATCTCTTTGCTTAATATACAGTATGGGTACGTCTCTTTGCTGAATAAATGGGGATGTCTCTTTTCTAAATAAATGGGGATGTTTATTTGCTAGGTTGGGATTTCTCTTTGCTGGACTGGGATGTCTCTTTGAATATATGGGGATGACCCTTTGCTGAATATATGGGAATGGTCCTTTGCTGAATATATAGGGCTGTCTCTTTGCTGGATAGGGATGTCTTTGCTGGATTGGGATGTATTTTTGAATATATGGGAATGTCTCTTTGCTGAATATACAGTGTGAGGATGTCTCTTTGCTAAATAAATGGGGCTGTCTCTTTACTGGATAGAAACGTCTGTGTGGATTGGTAGGTTTCTTTGAATATATGGGGATGTCTCTTTGCTGGATTGGGATATCTCTTTGCTTAATATATGGAGGTTTTCTCTTTGCTGAATAATCTATATGGGGATGTCTCTTTGCTAGATATATTTGATTTTTTGTTTTGGAGTTTTTTTTTGTTTTCTTTCATCTGCTAGGGGAGAATAGATTGGAAGGGGGGACATTCAAAATGTAGTGCAATTAGTGTTAGTGCAGGGTCCTGCTCAAAACAGTCTACCTTGTCATGGTGGCACGCTTCATATTTTTTGGCCAAAATATAATTTCTTACCCTTTAATCTTGAAAGCATTGATGACTTGGAATACACTTTTCATTTTCATATAGTAAGTTGTACGAGTGTTAAAATAAAAGTGGGTGCACTGATGGCCGGTGGGCGGATTTGGTGGCACAGCCTGTGGGTGGGCCCTGGGGAATTTTGGTGGTCAGGCCTTGGGGGGCCCAGGCCTAAAACTGTGGAAGGGACCCCAAAATTTCTGATGGCTGCCCTGGGACCAATTATTTATTTTGTTGGTCATATCACCTTTTATTCTCCACTTCTCAAAGAAAACATTCAGTTCAGCTAACCTTTTTTTTTTTTATAGCTGAGTACTGTAAATTAAAAGGTAATGGTCCCAAAAGTGAAACCTGGGGTACACAGCTAATAACCTTAGAGCATGCAGGGTATGAATCATTAATCAATACTCTATGACTAAAGTCTATTAGCCAGGTTTCTATCCATATACAAACTGCATTTTCCAATGTAGAGGCTGATCTGCTGACAGCCTAAAGGTTTACTGCTGCTCAGGATTCTGGGCTTCAGCAAAACAGCCTCCAGCAAGAAATAACAGGAACAATATTGGAGACAATTTACAGCATGCACTAATTTTGATAGTTTAATTATTAATGTGGAACGTATGTTTCTTTGCTAAAGAACATTATTTTTATAGGTAAAGTTCTCCTTTAACTTTCACATTGGCTGTGTGTTGGGAAATATGTCAAACATTTCTGATTTCCCACTTTCTGCAGGTACTTCTCAACTGCTAAAAGTTGAGTGGAAGGGTCTATCACTTATACTTAGTGTTAAAGTAAGCCATACACAAAGGAGAAGATATTACAGCCCTCATGGAGTTCCACTGCTAATAAATCATATAAAAGAAGTTAAATCATAAAAAAAGACATAAGGAGAACTCCCTGATTTCAAATTAGAAATACACTGGAGGCATAGAATGCAGAGGAAAAAGTTTTGGGTGTTCCCAAACACCTCAATAAGTAAACTCACCTACAAAGATGGAAAAACATTGATAAATCCTAAGTTCACACTGAATACGACTTTGAAATCATGCAACTTCACTTGGAAGACATCTGTGCTACTGCCAGATGTCTATGCAAGGCACACCTGAAATCGCCAAAAGTAGTTGAGGAACTACTTTCAAAATCGGTGCAACTCCGATTGAGTCGAAGTCACACAGATTAGAACAGTTCCATTGCAAACAATAGAGCGTGGTTTTTCATGTGATTGGTTTGAAAGGCTAAAGGTTTGCACTAATAGCATACCAGGGTTCACCTAGGGAAAAATATTAAAAACAATTAAAAAAGAAGTAAACATTCTCAAAGCCTTGTCAGTTCCAATCCCTCATATCTCAAGCTGTTCCTGATGATAAAGCATTAACCTTTTAAACCATGAGACTTTCTAGGCAGCTTATTCAAGCACATGAAATGGAATATAGCAATGTATATGTCCTTACAGCGTTGTTGTAGCAAGGTAGCAGCTGTTAAAACTCAATGTGGCAATCAGACCTTTTGAAAGTAAAATCAAAGTTTAAAAAGTTTTTCTGGATGCAATTACCTTATAATCCCTTTACTGATTATCTGAAATAGTTTTTCTTTGATTGAAGTTAGCAAAATTAAAAAACATAATAATTGCAGCCACTGGGGAAAGGAAAGATAAAGGAAGCTAAAGGGAAATTGCATAAAGTGATTCTTTAGACTGAATTTCCACACCCGCTATCTAGGGATTGCTAGAAAGCTGTGACATGAGGAAGGGAGCAAAAAAAGAACAGACCCTGGGGGAGATTTACTAAAGCTAGTTCACTTAGAATCTGGTGCACCTGTGCATGGTAGCCAATCAGCTTTTAACCTCAGCTTGTTCAATTAAGCTTTGGCAATAAAACCTGGAAGCTGATTAATTTCTATACAGAAGTGCACCTGATTTTGCGCTCTCCAACTTTAGTAAATAAATCCCTCTGTGTGCAGGTATTGTAAGATGGGATAGCAAGAGGAATGGCATGTCTACTATAATAATAGAATAGTAGTCAACCAGTCAAGAGTGGAAAATGACACCTTTGGGAGAGTGTTGTATACAGCAAACTTGTTGCCATGATAAAAGGAAGCCATATTTTGTTTCCAGTTTTACAAAATCATAACTGACTGCAGATTGAAACAGAAAGGCCCTTTTATTACAATTGAATTCCAAAAATATATTTTTTATTTTCATTGCAAATTTCCATTGCAATAGCAGTTGAAAACACAAAACTATGGGTTTGACATTCCCACGGCCTTGGAATGTGATTGCCATTAAAACACTTTTATAAAAAAGCACCTGTTTGAGTTCTGCACATGTAACTATACATTTACACTCTATATGAGATCAGTACTGGAAATGTTATTCTTTCAGTTTTATGTGTCAATAATGCATGACTAGGGTACCCCTTATGTCTCCAAGTCATTTTAAACTTGTTACCCCAGATATCCCCTACCCCAACCTAGAGAAAATTTGGCCAGCTTGGCCATTTATTAACAAGTAATCAAAGATAACATTCCTTAAAACAGAAACAATGTTCATATTCCAGTAACCATAACATACAGGTTGCTGGTCTTGGGAGGCACCTATGAATCAACATCAGGTTGTGTATCTGCATTACTACTTAACGATCCCAGCTGAAAAGCATCTGCTCAGGGAAAAACCCACTTCTCTTCAGATCCAATGCAGGGTGGGAAGATTCCTTCACGTCTGTTGCTCCGAAGGATTTGCCGCTCTTTGGATCTCCTCCCCGTATACCCCCAGCAGCTCCACCTACTCTCCATGAATTGGCCAATAATGGTAAGTGGCCACTCTTCTACGGTATCTATATTTAACCTTGTCCTTCCTTGTATCCCCTGCCCCCTGGTCATGTATCCCTTTGCCTATTTTTTTTTTTTTGCTTCAGGCTTATCTTCATTGAGCTATTCAGGTAGGAGGCCACTATCAAAAACTTAAACATGTAAAAATGGAAAATTTGTTATCAGAGTAAAACTCACAGCACCTGAGCAAGTGCCATCCTACCATAACTTGAATTGAAACAAAATTAGCACACAGGTAGTCAAGGAGTGTGGTGAAATACCAGACACCAGAGAACTACGAAGTGCTTTTACATACAGTGGGGCAAAAAAGTATTTAGTCAGTCACCAATTGTGCAAGTTCTCCCACTTAAAAAGATGAGAGAGGCCTGTAATTGGCATCATAGGCAATGTGAGAGACAAAATGAGAAAAAAATGCAGACAATCACATTGGCTGATTTGGAAAGAATTTATTTGCAAATTATGGTGGAAAATAAGTATTTGGTCAATATCAAAAGTTCATCTCAATACTTTGTTATATATCCTTTGTTGGCAATGACAGACGTCAAACGTTTCCTGTAAGTCTTCACAAGGTTGGCATACACTGTTGCTGGTATGTTGGCCCATTCCTCCATGCAGATCTCCTCTAGAGCAGTGATGTTTTGGGGCTGTCGCTGGGCAACATGGACTTTCAACTCCCTCCAAAGGTTTTCTATGGGGTTGAGATCTGGAGACTGGCTAGGCCACTCCAGGACCTTGAAATGCTTCTTACGAAGCCACTCCTTTGTTGCCCGGGCGGTATGTTTGGGATCATTGTCATGTTGGAAGACCCAGCCACGTTTCATCTTTAGTGCCTTCGCTGACGGAAGTAGGTTTGCACTCAAAATCTCACGATACATGGCCCCATTCATTCTGTCCTGTACATGGATCAGTCGTCCTGATCCCTTTGCGGAGAAACAGCCCCAAAGCATGATGTTGCCACCCCCATGCTTCACAGTAGGTATGGTGTTCTTTGGATGCAACTCAGCATTCTCTCTCCTCCAAACACGATGAGTTGTGTTTCTACCAAACAGTTCTATTTTGGTTTCATCTGACCATATGACATTCTCCCAATCCTCTTCTGGATCATCCAAATGCTCTCTAGCAAACTTCAGACGGGCCCGGACATGTACTGGCTTAAGCAGGGGGGCACGTCTGGCACTGCAGGATCTGAGTCCCTGGCGGTGTAGTGTGTTACTGATGGTAGCCTTTGTTACGTTGGTCCCAGCTCTCTGCAGGTCATTCACTAGGTCCCCCCGTGTGGTTCTGGGATTTTTGCTCACCGTTCTTGTGATCATTTTGACCCCACGGGGTGAGATCTTGCATGGAGCCCCAGATCGAGGGAGATTATCAGTGGTCTTGTATGTCTTCCATTTTCTAATTATTGCTCCCACAGTTGATTTGTTCATACCAAGCTGCTTGCCTATTGCAGATTCAGTCTTCCCAGGCTGGTGCAGGTCTACAATTTTGTTTCTGATGTCCTTCGACAGCTCTTTGGTCTTCACCATAGTGGAGTTTGGAGTGTGACTGTTTGAGGTTGTGGACAGGTGTCTTTTATACTGATAACAAGTTCAAACAGGTGCCATTGATACAGGTAATGAGTGCAGGACAGAGGAGCCTCTTAAAGAAGAAGGTACAGGTCTGTGAGAGCCAGAAATCTTGCTTTTTTGTAGGTGACCAAAAACTTATTTTCCACCATAATTTGCAAATAAATTCTTTCCAAATCAGCCAATGTGATTGTCTGGATTTGTTTTCTCATTTTGTCTCTCATAGTTGAGGTCTACCTATGATGACAATTACAGACCTCTCTCATCTTTTTAAGTGGGAGAACTTGCACAATTGGTGGCTGACTAAATACTTTTTTGCCCCACTGTACATACAGTATATTATACATTTACATCAGTCCCTGCCCTCAAGGATTACAGAATGCTAGTATTAGGACAGATAGTTAAGTGCAGGTACTTAAGATAGCTGTATGAAAAAACATGCAATTTTTTTAAGCAATACACAAATGCAATAAATTATGGTGTTTATATATGTGTGGATTTCAGTTCTAACTACCCCGCTCAGCATCAACAGGTTGGTGTTAAGTAACTGGGCTATTTCTTCTGCTTTAAGATTCCTCAGAACCATTGTAATGTTTTCCTGGACTTTGGCTTGACACTCTTGCTGCAGGGTTCAGATTGACACTCTTGCTTATAAGCATCCTTAGACCTGGGCAACGGGGAGTAAAGAAGCACGCATCGCTGACCTCAGAGTAAAGGCCACCAAAAAACAGGGGTGATTTACCACTGACCATAAATGTAAGGGCACACTCTCCTTTTACCACCATCAAACAGTGGCATTTCATCACTATCAACAAAAGGGAGCCAATATTTACTGCTTTATCTAAATTCTGATAGAATCCTGATTATGAAATTCTATAAACTGCATTGTGCATCACATTATAGTGACTGATGCACTTAACCATGCAGTTAGTTACTTTGGATCTCTTTAAGCTGTGCTGTAAAGATATATAGCCTGTTGTTACATGTTCCATACCCTTGGCCCAAACTGTTTATTATCTCAGCAGTTGCTGTTGCTAAGTAGTTCACTATTATTTTGATTAAGTAGTTCTTTAAACTTTGGCTCATACAAATTGTTAGCACTTTCAATATTCTGTGTGTAGAAAAGTTTCAGTTTTTTTTACGAACCTTTAAAAATGGTCCTTTGTGCTGAGGTTTATGCATAGCCTTCCTATGTGTCTCAGAATGCCTGCTTATAGTGTCTCCCAAAGGCGTATGTTACAAGGTGACAACACAGAAGCATAACTAGAAGCTAAAGATTGGATCAACAGGCATTATTTTAATAAAATCCTTGGATTACAAAAAAATTAAAATAACTTTTTAATTGACATTAACATGTTGCAGCTTATACGAGATTTGAATAATTTGTTTTTCAGATACTTTAACCACTTGACCTCCTCAGGATTTACCCCCCTTAATGACCAGGCCTATTTTTGCTACTCGGCGCTGCACTAATTCAACTGATAACTGCGCGGTCATGCAACGCTGCACCCAAACAAAATTTACATCCTTTTTTCACACAAATAGAGCTTTCTTTCGGTGGTATTTGATCACCTGTGCGCTTTTTATTTTTCACAAAATAAACAAAAAAAGACCAAAAATTTTGAAGAAAAATTATATTTTTTACTTTCGGCTATAAAAAATATATAATAAACTCAAAATTAGTTATAAATTTAGGCCAAAATGTATTCTGCTACATGTTTTTGGTAAAAAAAAAATCCCAATAAGTGTATATTGATTGCTTTTTGTGAACGTTATAGCGTCTACAAACTATGGTATAGATACTGCAATTTACGCCATTTTTTTGCTATACAGCGCTGCGCTAGTTTAACGGACAATTGCGCAGTCATGCAATACGGTACATAAATGAAATTTATGCCCTTTTTTTCACACAAATAGAGCGTTCTTTCGGTGGTATTTGATCACCTGTGCGTTTTTTATATTTTGCGCTATAAAAAAAAAAAAAGACTGACAATTGTGAGAAAAAAAACAATATTTTGTACTTTTTGCTATAAAACATGTCCAGTAAAAAAAAATTTAAAAATCTAATTTCGTCATAAATTTCTGCCAAAATGCATTCTGCGACATGTCTTTGCTAAAACAAAACCCAATACGTGTAAATTAATTGGTTTACGTGAAAGTTATAGCGTTTACAAAAGGCGGGAAAGATACTCGGATTTTTATTTTTTTTTATACTAATAATGGCGGCGATCAGCGACTTATGGCGTCGATCAGTGACTTATGGCGGCGATCAGTGACTTATGGCAGGACTGCGGTGGACATTCTGACACTGGGGGGGGAACTGACTTAGGGTCACTGACATCCCCAGTGACACCAATACAGTGACACTGTACTAATGGCACTGGGGAGAAAGGGATTAACTTTTTTTTGCACTGAAAGGGTTAACTGTGTGAGGGGAGTGTTTTACTAGGGGGCAGGGTGTGTACTGCAGGGAGACATGCTGATTGGGACAGAGAAACTCTTTTCTCCTGGTCAGCTTGTCAGGAACTGTCAGGGAACTGACAGAAAGCAGAGCTACTGCAGCCCTGCCCTCTGTCACTGATTGCTGCTGTGACCCGGCGACTGACACCCACGGCTGAGATCGGCGGTGAAGGTAGGGCAGCGGCGTGCCTCACATGCGCCCCCTACCTGATTAGAAACAGCAAGTTTTAAAACGTGCTTTTGCCCAGCCATGCCGCCCTGCCACTGTTTTTATACAGTGGCTGAGTGGCTAGTGGTTAAAGCAAACAGTATGGCTCACATTGCCCTGACTAGTGCTGATTTTGTACAACCCACTCATTCAGTCACTGCTCCACTGATTTGGTTCCCCTGGTTTCTGTCCTGCTAACCACCCAATTATGCACACTGCCTCCCTTGCAGCTGTTGAAGCTGTTTTTTTTTCCATAATTGATCTTCAAGCTGGTACTATTCCAACACTAATGCTGTGGTGCAAAATATAAAAACTACAGTGCATTGAAAAAGTATTCATACACCTTGAAAATTTCCACATTTTGTCATGCTACAACCAAAACCGTAAATATATTTTATTGGGATTTTATGTGATAGACCAACACATGTTTCACGGTGGAGAGGGGGTGTTCAGGGTGATGTGCAGTGTTAGTTTTCCGCAACACATAGTGTTCTGCTTTTAGGTTTAATTTTAGTCTCATCTGATGAGAGCACCCTCTTCCATATGTTTGCTGTGTCCCCAACATGACTTCTCACAAACTGCAAATGGGACTTCTTATGGCTTTCTTTTACAATGGCTTTCTTCTTGCCACTCTTCCATAAAAGCCAGATTTGTGGAGTGCACAACTAATAGTTGTCCTATGGTCATATTCTCCCACTTGAGTTGTGGATCTCTGCAGATGAGACCAAAATTAAACCTAAAAGCAAAACACTATGTGTTGCGGAAAACTAACACTGCACATCACCCTGAACACCCCCTGTCCACCACGAAACATGGTGGTGGCAGCATCATGTTGTGGGGATGCTTTTGTTCAGCAGGGACAGGGAAGCTGGTCAGAGATGATGGGAAGATGGATGGAGCCAAATACAGGGAAATCTTAGACGAAAACTTGTTAGACTCTGCAAAAGACTCGAGACTGGGGCCAAGGTTCACCTTCCAGCAGGACAACGACCCTAAACATACAGCCAGAGCTGCAATGGAATGGTTTAGACCAAAGCATATTTATGCTTTAGAATGGCCCAGTCAAAGTCCAGACCTAAATCCAATTGAGAATATATGACAAGATTTGAAAATAGATGTTCACATATGCTCTACATCCAATCTGATGAGCTATTTTGCAAAGAAGAATGGGAAAACATTTCACTCTCTAGATGTGCAAAGCTGATAGAGGCATACCCAAAAAAGACTTGCAGCTGTAATTGCAGCGAAAGGTGGTTCTACAAAGTATTGAATGCATGCCACACTTTTCACATATTTGTAAAAAATGTTGAAAACCATTTATCATTTTCCTTCCACTTCACAATTATGTGCCACTTTGTGTTGGTCTATCAAATAACATCCCAATAAAATACATTTACATTTTTGGTTGTAACATGACACATTGTGCAAAAATTTCAAGGGGTATGAATACTTTTTCAAGGCACTGTATTTTGTTTTTGTTTTTTTGCAAATTCCTGTCTCCATTACAATCTAAGACTAAAATAGAAATCCATCTTTAAAATTTTCATCCAGGTGCCTTATTCTATATGCGTGACTTTTCCACTGATTTCCCCAGCAAGTATACAACATACAAAGTCACATAGTAGGGATATTTGTGAATGGAAGGAATGTTTGCTATTATATAAATAGTTGGGTTGGATTCTCTAATCAGCCTCATCTGTTGTTGAGCAATGTGGAAATTGTCAGCAGAACAATTAAACTGCAATTGTTTTAATTCCTCTGAATCACCATGTACTTTATTATTATTTTATGGAAAATAGTGTTTATGTAACTATCATACATTAATGTTGCCTTTTTTGAGAATGATTTGCCTTCAGTATATGGCAGAATGTATGTTTGATTTCCACTTGAAAGAAACTACAGTGGGCCACTTTTCGACACATTTTGTGATTAATGGCAAATGACAATGACTTGTACATAACTGCACAACAAATGTAAACAGAACATCAAGTTCCTCAAGCTCTTTCCAGCTACTGTTAGGTTTAGCATACCTTTATGGACAATTAAACCATATTAATACTTAATAAAAATGGGCATTTTAGAAAGCCTAATAAAATGTAGCAAATAGCACTTTATATTCTTTAGAATTTTTTATAATATTTAATTTGTATTTTTTCTGTATAATATTGATAGCAAAATATATAATGAATGTGGAAGTTACAAAATGTATATCTTTTTTTGATACAAAGTGTATATACATATCTTAGTTATGCTAATAACAGTACATTTTTTAAAATAATAAAGCTTCTCCATTATTACATAATATTGGTGTTTATCCATCTATACCACTATTGGTTGGTGTACAATACTAAATTATTGTATTTATCTAATGTTACATAACGTACATATATTTCATTTCCTAAATATGTTTCCTAATCATTGGATATTTATATCAAATATAACATTTAATCATATTGAATAAAAATGTTAACAGGAAACTGTTTGGAAATGCTGGTGGCAAGGACTGTTGCCCTATATCAGCAATACTTTAACTTTTCGAAGATACAAATGAGGACAATACTTTTCTATGCGTCAAGGGAAATTTCTAAATCTAAAAACTGAGACAGCCATAAGCCAGCACCAACATTGTAATCTTCCTTACATCAAGCAGGTTAAATGGATTTTTTTTCTTTCTTAGTAGAGTTCATGATTGGATTGAAGGTTGATTAGATGTTAATAGTAGACATAAATTTGCTAAGCTTGTGTTAAACAAAGGCGATTTAGTAAAGCACTCCTGAGCATTAGCAAAGATATATACAATGTAAGGAAATGAAAAGCAGTAGGCACAAAACCTATTGCAGTTCTGAAAAGAATATGTAATTTAACAAACTGCTATAACTCTATTAAATCGAGGTTGTTGTAAAATCACATACAGACTGTTCATATTATTATTCTTAAATATCTTCAGGATCTAGGACAAAGCAATTTTTAGGAGGTCCAACTTCATTGGTGTTTCTTATATTGAAATTAAAGACTACTGTCTGCAAAAATGTCAGGGATTTGCATACAAGCATCAGACGTATGAACTTAAACAACAAAGGCAATTACTGTAGTGTCTCATCCTCCTTTACCCTGTTGTTAACTTGACTCTAATGTGACATATTCATTTTAATACTGTTAAATGAGCAAAATTCAATACATCAAAGATGATATCAGAATGTCAAAAACAGAAAGTGTGGCTTAACGGCTATGCGTTGCTCATAGAAATATAAAGCATTTTTTTATGAGCCGGCTTACCCCCCCCCACCCCAAAAGGGAAAAATAATGTTTTTGTAGACACTGATTGAATTCTGGTTTTGTTCTTTTAACACAAAATCATAATTACAAACATGTATCCTGGAACTCATCATCCAATATTGGACAATATATAAGAACTGACATTACTCATATTTTTTGCAGATGCTCATATGATTTGCCAGCATTTTGATTTTACTGATGATATAGTAAAAGTTTGGTTCCGGGGATGTTAAGCCCTTGGTAGAATAGTTAGTATTTATGGAATACTGTTTATACAGAAATATGAACATTAATAGTGTTCTTTATTCACATCATTAAGCCATTTTATAGCCTTCATTGAAACTATGTACACATTTACTTTTTATTGCTTTATTGTTTAGACGTATATCATTTACCTTCTTGATTATAAATAAAGCCTAGAGGTGTAATTTACAATATTTGGGAAAATAAACAAAATAGAAAGCAAAAATAAAGCATGCAACAGAAGGAACAGAGTGTACAGATGCTATTAGAATGTTACAGAAGCACTACTGCACATATGCAGGACCTTAAGTAAAGAGGTTACCTCTCCTATCCAACATTCTCAGATATTAGGGAAAATGTTAATCATTTTTTTTACTGGAAGTATATAGATACGCAGGCTGGTGTGCATTTTCCCTGACCCTGTTTAATACATTTTATATCCCACATCATTCTTCTATCACAACCTCACAATGCAAAAAACAAATATCCTTATTTTCTATTTGCAAGATTCACCATTTTTTGTCAAATAAAATATTATCATCATAGTTTTTAGGATAATCTGTTTACATTATTTCAGAGTACAATACATATTGGCAGAATCATTCAGTTTCAGTGTTTAATGCTAACTATTTTACTATACTGTTTCCTGTTTCATATATTACATGTGTCCAGAGAATTCCAGAGTTTGAATAGGCATTAGGCAAATATATATATATTTTTTTTTGCCACAGTGGTGTTCATTTAAATTAAATATAATTTTAAACTAAATATCTGTTTTGGTAGTTTAAAAAAACATGATTGCAGATGAATTCATAACAAATATGCAGGTGATTTGTGGATACTGGAAATTGTAGCTTTCTTCTGCCACCTGTTGGTAGACTAACATTGTAAACTGTAAGCATCTATATATGTATTCACATACTGTACTTTTATTGTATATTTTATATTTTTCAGACTTTAAACTGTGGTGAATGTTAATTGTTAAATAGAAAAAACAAAGATCTGGTCTTATGTGTAATCACATTCTTAGAAAATAAAATTTTTAAAAAATAAAAAAATTATGTTCTTTCCACAAAGTCAAGCTTTTTATCTTTTGTACACTTAAATATTATGATTTCACCTAACCAGACTGCACAAGTCTTAGTTCTTTCTTATTGTTAAGTTATTTGTGTGAGTTTCTTATAGCTGTTAGAACAATGCACTATAATTTAAGAAATTGGAATAAAATTTGGTGCCTTCCTTTTTTTATCCAGGAACACAGATGTACGTATGTTTTCATCGGTTTGTAAGGTATGCATGCATTTAATTATATTAACAACAATGCATGCATTTAATTATATTAACAACAGATCATTTTCCAGTTTAAAATAGGAACATATATTCTTACTTTGCTGTATCCTTATTAACCGTATAACTTCTTTATGACAGACAAACTTTTTAATTGGTCAGTAAAAAGCTATTTTACTGCACTGTATAAAAGAAAATCCTTTGCATTTTTCAATTAATACTACTTTGTTACTGCATTTGGGTTCTGATAGAGGCATATGTATCAGAGTATTAAATATTTTAAACATTTTTTTCTGTGCTGTACAAGCAAGGACCTATTGTAAACAAGCAAAATAATTTTCTTAAACTGGAGTGTAAAAGTGGTAAGGATGAAAATATGTTAGGAGATTATCACTACAAAATATATTTTACATGAAGGTAATATAATTGGAGTATTCTATTCCAACACAGAGCCTCTGTCCTCTGTCTTGTCCAATAATTCTATAAAAAAAACTATCAACTGCCAACCTTGTTGCCTACCTATCTTAATGCTGAATGACAGGTGGATATAGCAGAACACTGAGATATAAGAAGACAAAAGTCTTCCTTAACTATTTTTCATATTTGTGTGTATGTATATATGTATAAATATATATATATATATATAAAATACAGTACAAAACAGTTTGCTCTTGAGTTAAAATATATATTAATGTCAACGTGATTAAAATTCATTACGACAAAAAAAAAAAAAATCACAAAATAAATTACTACGTAAGTATACACACCCAACTTAGTATTTATCAACTGCAATTTTGGCCCCAATTACAGCTCTGCATCTATGTGAATCAGTCTATAAAAGCTTTGTACATCTAGACATTGTAACGTTTACCCATTCCTCCTTATAAATCTGCTTTCGCTCTATTAGTGTGTATAGGGATTGTAGGTGAACATCCTTTTTCAAATCCAGCCACAAATTATTTATTAGATTGAGATCTGGACTCTGCTTTTGTGATTCCAAGACATTAAAGTAATATTAAAGGCTATTTTTTAAAATTGATATTAAAAAGAGGTTTATTGCACAGAGACGCCCCTTAGATTTTCTTTGGCCACCCCTCACAACTGCTGTCCTCTTCTTTTTCCTGCAGGTGTCCCCAAACCCTTTGCTATGTTCCTGAGCTGGGCTGTGTGTGTCCATAAACACACACAATGTGGCCTGGCCATGCCCCCCACTACCCCTCACAGGATTTGACTAATAGCAACAGTAGCCTATGGCTCCACTGCTGCCTGTGTCTCCTGTGAAGTGAGGAAGAGAAGGGAGGAAAGCTTCAGCCAGGCACAGTGCTGGATTGTGAGGTGTTTATGGATGGAGTGGGAGGACGTTAATAGGTGTTTTTTAACTTAATGCAGAAGGCTGTTTTGTGGCATTGGTACAGCACAAATAGCTAATATTTTACAAATTCTGCCAAGGAGATGAAATATGTATTATAGTTTAACATGACCCAGTGTACTGCCTTGTTATAAGATAAGCACAAAAATAGCTCAAACTTACAGAGAAGACTTTGCCAAAAAGACTAGAAATCTATCAATCTGATATCACAGGCACATACAACATGGTCAGAATCACAGTTCATCTGATTACTAAATACACAACATATTGAGGCCATTGTTAAAAACCTTTCTGCATTGTATAGGGCTTTTCAATATGTAAAAAGATGGATGTGGTTTTAATTTAAGTCTCAGATTATTGTTTGCCCCATGTATGGCGCTTTCCTGTCAATCATAGTTTAAACTGATAGTATACTGAGGTACAATAGATGCTATTCTATCTTGTTTACATAATTTACTTGTGAATAATTATTTAATTCTGAAGGTTTTTATTATTTTACAGGATTTATATAGCATCAACAGTTTGTGCAGCAATTTATTCTCAAAACACGTATAAACATGTAAGAACAATCACAACTGATGCTAACACAATAATTATTCCAATGTATAAATTGTATGCTGCCAAATAAAAGAACTGTTCAATACACAATTGTGATCAAAAGTTTACATACCCTGGCAGAAATTGTGAAATTTTGGCATTGATATTGAAAATATGACTGATCATGCCAAAAATGTTCTTTTATTGAAGGATAATGATCATATGAAGCCATTTATTATCAAATAGTTGTCTGGCTCCTTTTTAAATCATAATGATAACAGAAATCACCCAAATTGCCATGATCAAAAGTGACACCTTGGTACAGACACACAAGGTGACACACATGGGCTAAAATGCCAATTAGAGGTTAATGTTCCACATCTGTGGCTTTTTAAATTGCAATTAGTGTCAGTGTATAAATAGTCAATGAGTTTGTTAGCTCTTACATGGAAGCACTGACTAGGCTAGATACTGAGCCATGGGGATCAGAAAAGAGCTGTCAAATGTCCTGCATAACAAGCCTACATTTTTCTTGTGGTTACCTATGGGTTTCCCTTTGTATCCCTAAAAATTCTTCTGGCAGTTGTGGCTGCAATCTTTCTTGGTCTACCTGACCTTGGCTTGGTATCAAGAGATCCCCGAACTTTCCACTTCTTAATAGGTGATTTAACAGTACTGATTGGCATATTTAAGGCTTTGGACATCTTTTTATGTCCTTTTCCCTCTTTATAAAGCTCCATTACCTTGGTACGCAGGACTTTTGACATTTGTTTTCTGATCCCTATGGCTCAGTATCTAGCCTAGTCAGTGCTTCCACATAAGAGCTAACAAACTCATTGACTATTTATACACTGACACTAATTGCAATTTAAAAAGTAACAGATGTGGGACATGAACCTCTAATTGGCATTTTAACCCGTGTATGTAAACTTTTGATCCTGGCCATTTGGGTGATTTCTGTTATCACTATGATTTAAAAAGGAGCCAAACAACTATTTGATAATAAATGGCTTCATATGATCATCATCCTTCAATAAAAGAGCATTTTGTGGCATGATCAGTCATATTTTCAATATCAATGCCAAAATTTCACAATTTCTGCCAGGGTATGTAAACTTTTGAGCACAACTGTAAATGTGGGATTTATTGGGCATCTGAAATACCCCTAAAAATGATTTGGATCAAATTAGAAATGTTTAAATTGTCTTATATTTGGTTCGGTGAACACAATGTTTTTGATTTTGAAATTCCCATTCTCTACAGGTGAAGAAGCAGATTTAGTATGACTGAACTTAAGCTTAATTTAAAGCAACCCTTTTCTGTGACAATGTTCACAGAAATTTCTGGTAAAAATTAACTGTTTATCTTCAACTCAACAATGAATATTCAGAGCAGAAAAACTCAGCACCAGTCTGTTCTCAGAGGTATTACCCCATTTAGCTGCCATCTTGCCTCTCGCACAGCATCAAAAAGGTGAAGCCAGGCTCTCAATCACAATCCACAATTTAAAGAAAACTCAAAATGGCATCTCTTGACAGTCCTATATCATCATCTGCTAAGGAGGATGGATAGCAATGGAGACTGGCCAGTTCTGGGGACTGGCTGCTAATAGGTAATTGCGCATGTGCTGGGTACTGGCAGCTGAGAGGTTAATCCATATTAGCAAAATAGATTGACAGAAGAATAGTTGCTGAAAGGTTAAAGAAAATGCACCTGAGTCCTGAGAGCTGCATGACCTGGCTTTATAAGAGGTTAATATACAGAGCACTGAGGATTGTGGACTGGGGACATAACGCAAAGGAGATAATGCATATGGGTTGAGGACTAAGCAATGAGAGGTTATCACATACTGTATGCACAGAGGAATTGGCACTGAGGGATTAATGCTTCTCAGCTGGGACTGGGAGCTAAGAGATAATGCTTACATCCTGGGGACAGGTCACTGAGGGGTAAATGCACATACACTGAATATTCAGGGATTGATGCACATGTTCTTGAGGGGTTAACAACTCTTCAGTAGTTTCTGATAACTGAAAGGTTAGTGCACATAAATTGCATACTGGTCACTGATGGGTTGATGTGCATAGTCTGCTGAATTGTCTCTTTTGGTTTAATGCTCATTCTCTGCTGGTGTAAAACTGTGTAGAGAGCTTTATTTACTGGAGGAACATCTTACTGCTAGTATGGATACTGGGAAATGATGCATGTGTTCTGGATGCAGGACACACAGAAGGGACCAATGTACTGGGACATTATGCACCTGTTCTGAATGAGGGATACACAGAAGGGACCAATGTATTCTATGACCTAACACACACACACGTATATCTTATTTCTATGAACCTGAACCTGTAGCTCTCCCCCAACTTGTGTCTATTTTGTGTCCCCATATTGGAACTATATCCTCTGTAGCATTTGCAGTTTGCAGAGCAGGTTAAGGACTTGACACTTCTCTGGAGGAGAAACTGTGGAGTGTATTCTGGAGGAGGTACACAGGGGACATGTGTATGCTAAAGGAAAGCTCTCACTAGAGTAAAGCTAATCTGTGAGCTGGAGATGGAATCTCACTGGGAAAAAAAGGCCAATCTTTGTGCTGGAGGTGGACTGTCACTGGAAAGGACCGGGAAAAGGCTTGTTTTCACAGTGGCAAAGTGAAAACAGAACTTATAAATTATATAATAGATTAAGTGTATTAAAAGCATTGACACCAGGATAGGGGGATAAAAAGTCAAATAAAAAAAAGAATAATATATTGAATAGGTCTCTAAGATGGTTTGTTGTGTTTAGGCAAACCATTTTTTTCTTAGGTTACTGATGCTTATATCCTAAACATGGCCAGGGTACTTTTGCCCGATTTTCACAAACCATGTGGTCTTTTAACTCATTACTATAATTTTGAATGCACTCTCATTTAAAATAAGAAAAGGAATGCTCTTTCAAGGTAAAGTTGAGTTATTAGAGCAGCCAATTTCCTCCCACTAAAAATATATCTGTGTTATTTATTGATTACAGGTTCCTTTTTTAGCGCCATCAATTTAGACAGCGTTTTACATATATATTATACATTAACATTAGTCCATACCCTCAAGGAATAACCACTTAGCCACTATGCTGTCCATTAGGGATGAGTGAGATTGACTTAGGTTCAGTTCTTGTGAACTTAAAAAAAATGGATGCTAAACACCTTTGAATACAATGGGAGCTGTAAAAATAAAAGATGCCCATTTTCTGGGCTAATATGCAAGGGGTTTTAAAAAAAATAGCATGGGGGGGGAATGCATTGTCCTGGGGAACATTCCTTGCTCTTGTGACATCTGTTCACGCTATCAGGGTCCCTGACCTGGAGGTGTAAGTGAGGCTTTCCTCATTACATCTAGCTCACCCACCAGATACTGTATATGACAGGACCTTTGTAAAAAAAAAATAAAATCTGGCAATGAAATGCCATTAGTCATTTTTTTTCTCTGTAAATTTCACTTTTGCTGTAGCACATCCTACAGCAAGAATTCAAAAACATTTTGCAGTCTGTCTGTCCCCCCTTCCCAGATGCATTCCAGACCTTTTGAAAATAGTATGGATTTTAAGGGGGTACCCCACGCTAAAAACATACAAAGCAAAAAAAGCATGAGATCCCTCAGGAAATCTATATGGATTGCAAGGGTGCCCAAGCACACACACTAAAAGGGGAAATGAACATGTTCTCTTAAAATAATGCTCAAGCCTGAGGAGGGCCAAAGGCAGGAATCCTGTTACCTTTATTGAAAATTGGCTGCTGAATACATTTGGCAAGGACTCTTTTTAATGTATGTTTGCAGTGGAATGCACCCACAGAGTCCCAGCTTGGTCTCCACTACCAGGAAATCCTCTACGGCCATTTCTCTTCAAACTCCTAAATTATAATGATAGAGATGTGATCTTAACCAAGGCCAGAACCATAGTGGAAAAACTGATTAATGACAACCCAAAAATTGAATTTTTCCCTGATTTCTCAGCTGATCTCCAACGCCAGAGAGTGAAGTTCCTAGAGGTTAAGCTATGTCTTTGGTCCGTGAATGTCCAATATGCCTTAGTTACATAGTTAGCCTGGTTGAAAAAAGATCATCTAGTTTAACCAATAAAAGAGAAAAAAAAATAAAATATTGTATATATAATCCTATATACACAATCCTATACCCACAGTTAATCCAGAGAAAGGCAAAAAAAAACCTAATAAAAGCATGAACCATTTTGCTTTGGCTGTGGAAAAATAATTTTCTGATCCCCCAAGAGGCAATCAGATATTCCCTGGATCAATGTTTCCTATAAATATTAGTATCCAGTTATATTATGTGCATTTAGAAAAGAATCCAGGTCTATTAAAAAAATAAAAATAAATCTACTGAGCTAACCAACCACCTCTTGAGGGAGTCTATTCCACATTTTCACAGCTCTTACTATGAAGAGGCATGTTTTATCTGGTTTGGCTATGGATGGTTGCAAAGGGGGAAGGTCCTCTCTTTGATAACGCCACCTCAGCACTGCACTAACTTGATTGAGAGGAATGCTTGGTTGAGGAAACCTCAGTAACATGCCTAGCTCTTCCCAGATTCTATTACACTGTAACATCCTTCTCTAATCCTTTTGGAGGTGGACATGTGTTTGTGTCAGAGACCTTACCTCTAGTGAGCTTTAATTCTATCAGTACAGTGTCAAAGTAACTATAGCCTGGAAGTCAAGTTACAACTGACCCCCCCAGTGGGTTGTCCTGCATGGAAGTTTTTTCAGTTTTTGTTGAACTGCACTTTCAACTAAATTGACCATGTTGGTCTACCGGCTGTTTGTTTTTTTTTGCCCCTTTTGTTACTTCCATCCTCACCAATGTTCCACAATGTGTGGTCTCTTTACACATGCCAGGCACAAGGATTTGTCCCTTGCCTCCTGGTCACCTTGAGGGCTACTGCATAGGGGCGGTCTCCTTACCCATGCTCTAAAGAACTTCCACTGTGAATTGTACTGGTCCTTTTATGAAGCTGTCATGAATCCCACAAATAGTCTTAAAGAGCCAACAAGCATCCTAACAAGTTCAATATCCCCTGTTCATATATTGGTACTTTTCACCATATGGCTAACTGTTATACCATTTTGTCATGGAATATCAGGGGGATAAGTAGTAGCCTTAAGCAGCTGGCAGTACTCAATACACTAAAAAGGTATGGACCTTCCGTGGTGTGCCTTCAAGAAACACAAATGAATTGCAGCCAAAACGTTATACCTCTGATGTAGAAACAAGGCTAATCAACTCAACTATGCATAAAAACATAGGAACAGGGCTGCAGAAATATGGCAGCAGGTGCTCTGTACTGATGGGTCAAAATTGTAAGTATCTGGCTGCAGCAGGAGGCAGTTTGTTTTCTGGAAAGCAGCACAATAATGAGTGTCTGCTGGAAACAGATATGAAGCATGGGGGAGGTTCTTTGCATGTTTTGGGCTGCATTTCTGCAAATAGATTTGGAGATCTGGTCAGGACCACTGGTGCCCTGTCATCCTTGGCTACAGCCTCACACTGATCACAGCAGCTTGGTCTCAGATTTCCATGCTGTTTCATGCAAACTTCAATGCACTGTAAGTGTGCTGTTTAGTTTCATAAAGTGATTTTTATTTGATAATGGCCTCAACACCCTGCTGTTCATTTTCTTCTGCATTGAGTTGTAGGAACCCAGATCCTCTGTTGGAGCTGCAGAGACTCCAGTCTCCACCCCTTCTGCTTCTCAACCATCCATCCATCGATTACTTTCTCATCCATCCATCCAGTTTCCTCTTCCTTTCCTCCATTCTGTACAAATACAAATGAATGTTTTTGATGGACTATGTGACTCTGCACTTCCCCTAGGAGTGCTGCATGTACTGTGTACTTGTACACTTTTTGAATTTGCTAAGCAGCAGCCATAGGCTTGTTTCTATTTTCTGTTTATTTTCTAAAAGTGTAGGGCCACTTGATGACTTTCAAGAAACGTATGTGGTGCCAATCCCCATGATTCTTGGGCCTTCCACTCCTTCTGAAAGCTGTAATTTGTTTCATATACCTATGGATCAGGGTTTTTTTTGTCAGCGGGTGAGGGGCATAAACAATGGGTTTACAATGAGGGATATTTTGGGGGATTTGTATATTTTTAATTTATGGATGTGTCAAAATGTTTGGGTGTTTTTATTTCTAGGCTACAACTTTTTTTTTTGAGTGAGGTTTTATGTATCTCGTGCTCATTCTTGTAGAGGGGGTATCTGGCACAAGTGGTCTGGTTAGGGGTGACACCTCATCCCTTTAACAGCCTCCTGCCCGACATATAAGGAAATGACAGGAGGGCAGCAGTTCTTTCATTCTGGGAGGACGTCAAATGATGTCCTCCCACTCAAGCTGCGCATGCGAGCTCCGCAATTGGTGGTGCATTGTGTCCCATGGAACAGCGAATCACCGATTGCAGTGAATAGCCAATGATGTCGGCTCTATCATGTGATCAGCTGTGTCCAATCACAGCTTGTTACATGTATATAGGAAATGCCGGTTATCGGCAATCCTCTCCTCAGAGCCGGTAAGCAGCATTCCTCAGAGGGGACATGTACACTGATCATCAGGGCACTGATCATCAGTGTAACCCCATCAGTGCCACCTGTCAGTGCCCATAAATGCCACATATCAGTCCCCATCAGAGTTGCCTTTCAGTGCTGCCTGAGTGCCAGTCAGTGCCGCCTATCAGTGCAGCCAATAAGTGCTACCTATCAGTGCCAGTCAGTGCTGCCCGCCTATCAGTGCTGCCTAACAGTTCCAATCAGTGCAACTTATCAGTGCTATAAATGAGTGCTGCCTTTCAGTACCCATCAGTGATGCCCGTCAATGCCCATCAGTACCTCCTTGTCAGGGCCACCTATCAGTGACCATCAGTGCAGCCTATCAGTGACCATCACTACAGCCTCATTTGTTTATAGTACAAAAATAAAACACCCAGCAGCAATTAAATACCACTAAAAGAAATCTCTATTTGTGAGAAATAAATTGGCCTGGGCACAAAGGGGGTATAAGTGCCCAGTAGTCGAGTGGTTAAACTAGTCTCAGAACCTGTGTGATTAATATGTGTTCAGGTTTAAAGGGACGATGGTATATGTGGTACGGTTCAGGAAGGGGGATGCATGCTCACCCCTACCCCCCTTCCCCTTCCCTGTCCAGCAAGGCTGCATGCTCAGATTAATGCTTGGTATGGATTTTATGGGGTATCTCACTCATTTTTGTTTTGCATAAGATACCCCATATAATTCATAGGGTGTGGTATGTATTTTGGGGGGGGGGGGGGGGGAGGACAAAAAACTCATCAGGACCAGCCCCTAGGGAATGGGTTACAACAACACGGCTGCTGGGCCTTTTTCTTTGGAGACAACCTAAAGTGGAACCTTACCCATAACAACTTAATAAATATAATGTTCTTTAGCAAGGAACATACATTCCAAATTAATAATTATGCTGCTAAGATGTGTGTGTGCTGTAAATTGCCTCCAGCATTGCTCCTGTTTCTTCTAGCCGGAGGCTGCCATTTTGCTGAAGCCCAGAGCAGCATTAAATCTCTAGGCTGTCAGAAGCTCAGCCTCTACATTTTTGTTACTGTGCCTAAAAATAGAGAGCAACTGAGCATATTCAGAGCAAGGTAAGACAGTGAATTACTGGATTTTAAACAGTATAGGCATTTCTTTTTAATGTTTTACATAGCTATACCTGCAAAATGGACCTGCCTGAAGTGATCTAGCAGATCTTAATTTTCTAACTAAAGATTCACTTTAAGCGATAATCTTAGTGGCCATTTTTTTGTAGCCCAAACTATGAGATGGAAAGAGGTTACAGCGGTGAGAAAATCCTAGTGTGGATGTGTGGCTGCAGAGTCTGCAGCAACAGGAAAGAGTGCACTGTGCATGTGCGGTTTTTCAAACAGGAAATTTCTCTTCTGAATGGGTGTGGACGCCCAAGATTTCTGTGTCCTCAAATTAAGCCAGGAGGTAGGAATTTAAACATTGGGAGTGGGAGACAGAAAAACCCTACAGGTATGGCATTTGCAATAAACAAAGTTTAAAGAATACATTCACCTTTTAATAAAAATAATAAATGCACATTGTTTTGCAGGTAAAAAAAATATACATTTGCTATTTTTTGCTTTGTAAGTCTGGAAAGTATTGCACCAGCGATCGACTGATGCCATGCAGGATTCCTGTAGACTGTCAATGTATCTATGTGCTTGTACTTTGTATGGGCAGGCAGATCGACACTGACAGGAAGACTCAATGAACTACCACAGTGCTCAACAGCGCCATTGTAATTTATTAAGAACTACAAGCCTTCAGCCGCAATGTCTGTTGGGACTTGTAGTCTTCCCATTCACAGAACACTGTAAATAGATATCCTGGCCAGGCACTTGGGGGAGAAGTTCCCCTGCTAGTTGTTACAATAGGGGAGCTGGGGCCTATCCTTTTGTTATGAGTTACATCCTGAAATATTACAGAAGGTGAACATATTCTTTAACAAATGCCACAGTGCATTTTAAACTACTGGGCCCCTTGTCTGCATGAACCAGTTTATGTAAAAGATGAACTTCACCTTCAAACAACATGCATGTTTAGAAGGTTCACAATGGCAAGCTACTTCTCTCATTAAAGACTTTCTGTAAAGTAATATGACTCAGACTAGGTTCACACCTATGCAGTTTGCGTTTCATCCATTTCTGCAGTGCTTTTTGCAGTCCGTTTTGCATTTTTGCACATACTTTTTTTGATGCGGGTTTTAATTTTTTTTTATTGTTGCTAGCCAGAAAATAAAACGCAAAACTCATTAAAATGCTTCAAAAACTCGGCAAAAACACACTACATGCTTTTCTGCAGCGTTTCCATTTAAGTCTATAGAACCAATAACCCAACTTTTTGCTTTTAAAGTCCCTGACCCTTTTCAAAAAAACACACCCGGTGAAAACACAGAGATGTGAACGTGTCCCATAGGAAATTATGTTAAATGAACTGTAGTGCGTTTCTGTAAAACGCTTAGGTGTGAACCTGGGGTAAGACTGCCTGTATTTTGAATAAGGCTTTAATGTAGTGCTAAATCCATGATGGACATAACTATTTTATTTTATAATCTGCACACAGAGCAGTGTGGAGATGCTTGACTTAATATAACATATTGGGAGTTTCTAAAAAGCTGTAAATTATACATTTCTGAGGCTTAAATCTATAGTTTAATCTGCTGATCTTTTGCCCACTCCACTCAACATGCTAATATAATTTTTAAATTAAACTTTGTTTTTTTTAACATGCCTTATTTTAGACCCAACATGGATGACACTGGGTCTCTTTGCTTTTCTAACCAATGCAGGCAGTTCATGGTTCATGGGAGGGTCTGACTGGGTGCTGTACTTAGTTTCCTAAAAACATCACAACCCCCTGCCTCAATATTCCTCTCAAGAACTCTAGAACCGTCAGCCCTGATACAGTCAACAGGCTGGTCCTTGGAAGGAGTCATGCAAATATTGAAAGGCTTAGATGGGTGGGTGTTGGTCTGAATAAGTTGATATTCCAAGGCAGGCTGCATTTTCATATGCTGTTGATCACCCTAGGTAATGACCATGTGTGATGCTGAGCCATCATGATTTAAAAAACTTGAATCCAATGAATGAAAGTCAGGTTTGGGGATAAAAGAGGTAGATGATTCTGGATGTCCACCAGCCAGGAAATGTGGCAGGTTCTGTCTGACTTGCTGTAGCTTCCAGAGCATGCTGGGAGAAGAATCCACTGTGCAATGAAATCAGAATAAGCCATTTGAGCACAGGGAAGGGGAATTGAAAATAAGGCTGGAGTTCAGTTTAAAGTACTGTACATCAAAACTCAGTCAGTAAAATCTTGTAAAGGTGTAACTGGTTATTGTGATCTTAAAGGGTATCTCCAACCTGAGAAAGCAGCTTCCTGCCAGGAAGGATATTGCTTAACCTCTTGATGACCGGGCTATAGCCGAATGACGGCCACAACGCAGTTGTGTATTTCTGGGATGGCGTCATATGACATTCAGAACCACCCTCCCACGTGCACCCGACAAGCTCTGTGATCGCTCTGTCTGTCAGACACAGCTGATCACAGGATATGGTAAAGGGCCAATCACAGCGCCCTTTTACCATGTGATCAGCTGTGTCCAATGACACAGCTGATCGCAATGTAAATACAGTTGCCGTGTAAATCGGCTGCACTTTCCTCGTGCTGTCACAGTGTGAGGATAGAGAGAGTCGGTAATCGGCAAGTGTAATTAAAAGAATCAAAGGCAGTCCAGTGCAGCCCCAGCCCAAACAGTATCCATCAGTGCCGCCAGTCAGTGGCTATCAGTGCTGCATATCAATGCGGCCTCAACAGTCTCCCCTTGTCAGTGCTGCCTATCAGTGGTCACCTCATCAGTACCCATCAGTGCAGCCTCATCAATGCACATCAGTGAAGGAGAAAAATTACCTGTTTACTAAACAGAAACCAAGAAAATGTTTTGTCTTTTTTCATTTTTTTTAGCAAAAAATAAAACATCCAATGGTGATTAAATCCCACCAAAAGAAAGCTCTATATGTATCAAAAAAATTATGAAAATGTTTATGTGTACAGTGTTGCATGACCGCGCAATAGTCATTCAAAGTGCGACAGCACTGAAATCTGAAAATTGGCCTGGCAGGAAGGAGGCGAAAGTGCCTGGTAGGCCAGTGGTTAAGCATGATATTTTATGGGGTGACAACTGCCCTCCAACGGTGGTCCTATTGACAACCCTATCACATGCGCCTGTTATGGAGATGCCATAGGGTTGATTTACTAAAACTGGAGAGTGCAAAATCTGGTGCAGCTTTGCATAGAAACCAATCAGCTTCCAGTTTTTTTTTTCCAAAGCTTAATTGAACAAGCTGAAGATGGAAGCTGATTGTCTACCATGCACAGATGCTCCAGATTTTGCACACTCCAGTTTTGTAAATCAACTCCCAAGTGTCCATGTTAACAAGCATTGCACAGGAATGCTCCACTGTTGTCTTCTACGAGGAAGCCAGTCCAGAGAAATGATGTAAAGCTGGAGCATGCACACCTAATTGAAAACTGGCTACAATAGGCTGGAGGAGATCAGTAAGGGTAAGATGACAAAAAAGGATGAAAATAAGTATATATTTTTAAAAAGCTCTATGGCTGTTTGTTATAATATACAGTATATTGAGCTTGATTTATTAAGGCTAGGTTCACACCTATGCAGGTTGCGTTTGAGCCGTTTCTGCATTGATTTTTGCGTTGCATTTTTGCACCCGCGTTTTTGATGCATTTTGCTTTTTTTTTTTCTTTTTTTGCTAGGCAGATTTAAATTTCAAAATGCATCAAAAACGCAATACCTGATTTTCTGCAGCGCTTCCATTGAAGTCTTTTTAACACAAAAAGTTGCGCTTTTGGTTCTATAAAGTCCCTGGACCTTTCCAAAAAACGCACCAGGTGAAAATGAACATGTCCCATAGCAAATCATGTTAAATGGACTATACTGCGTTTCTGTAAAACGCTGCAGAAAACACTTAGGTGTGAACCTAGGATAAAGTTGTGGAGGCTATTCACTAGCAAATTGAATGGTCACTTTGCAAAGTTAATATTAGTATATAAAGTAAACCTGGTATTCTTTTAAAATACCCATCTGTGTGTGAGGGAGGCAAGTGGTTAATATTAAAGCTCTAAAGCAGGGGTGGGCAACTGTGGCCCTCCAGCTGTTGGTGAACTACAAGTCCCATCATGCCTCTGCCTTTGGGAGTCATGCTTGTAACTGTCAGATTTGCAATGCCTCATAGGACTTGTAGTTCTACAACAGCTGGAGGGCCACAGTTGCCCACCCCTGCTCTAAAGCATTTACTTCCCAAACTAATCTGTCAATACCCCTTTATTAACTAACCGTATTGAGTAAAATCGGCCATAGATGGATCAAATCTCAGCCGGTTCAGCAGGGACCGGAGGAGATTCAGTCCATGAATGGGCAGGCTGATTGTATTGAAGTCGAGCCATCAATCGATTTCACACAACCAGCCTGGCAGAATACAATAGTGCTGTGGCAAAGATTCACAGTCAGTGATGATGGGGCATCTAGAGAATTTCTTAACTGCAACCTGTGGTTGAAGGAAAGAGAATAAAAGGATCTATGGCTTGCCTAACGGTCCGTTCACACGATAAGAATATCAGACGAATGATCATCTCTTGTGTTTTTTTTTTTTGTGCATGCTAGTCTCCATATTGAAAATGAAGAGGGTACTAAACTTTATTATTATTAATAGCAATACTGTACAAACTTATGAAAATTCTTATATGAAATAAAAGAATTTTGAAAGCGATGTCATGTATTGCATTGTATTGTATTTACGGACAATTATTGTACTGATTAAACAAAAATCACACGATCTGGTATCATACAAGAAACATTTTCACACTTGTCCCTTCATATATTGTTGCATGAATTGTCATGATCGGCTCTCAAAAGCTGTGTGCTAACAGTCACATTATTGGCCGATTGTTCCTTGTAAGAACATTTTCATACAATTTCACAGTACATGTTACAACCTGACCATACAATCTTTGTACTTTAGATTTACCAAAACTGTATGCAGGCCTACTTAATCTATCAAATCAATTTGTATCCAATCAGGCAGGCCATGGCAGTACACAGTCATTGATAGATCTAAAGGAGATTGTAATGTGTGAATTTTTGACTGGTCCATAGCATTATAATGTTACCTTACAACTGACTGACTTTAAGGTATAATCCATGCTAATGTTCACATTCAAAGTTGTGATAGTAGTTAATTATTATATAATACAATTAAATCAGTATTTGTTAGTTGTTCCAAACATCTTTTTTTATGGTGACACTAAATGTGAAAGCAATCCAATAAAATGTAACTGTATAAATGATATCCTAAAACCAGCATAATGTGTCTAAAAGAAAACGTGAAAATGTTTATCCTTTTGGCTAATATCAATAAATACACTGCTCATAAAAATGAAAGGAACACTTTGAAAACACATCAGATCTCAATGGGGAAAAATATCATGCTGGATATCTATACTGATATGGACTGGGTAATGTGTTTGGAACGTAAGGATGCCCCATTGTTTGAGGGAAATGACAATGATCATCGTACAGAGGACTGAATTCAAATACACCCCGAAAGCGGAAAATCATAGTTAAAAAAAAAGATGCAGCAGGCTAATCCATTTTGCTGGAATTTCATTGCAGCAACTCAAAATGGCACTCAGTAGTATGTATGGCCCCCACGTGCTTGTATGCATGCCTGACAACGTCAGAGCATGCTCCTAATGCGATGGATAGTGTCCTGGGGTATTTCCTCCCAGATCTGGACCATGGCATCGCTGAGCTCCTGGGCAGTCTGAGGTGCAACCTGGTGGCGTCGGATGGACCGAAATATAATATCCCAGAGGTTTTCTGTTGGATTTAATCCAGGTGAGCATGGGGGCCATTCAATGGTATCAATTCCTTCATCCTCCAGGAGCTGCCTGCATACTCTCGCCACATAAGGCCGGGCATTGTCGTGCACCAGGAGGAACCCAGGACCCACTGCACCAGAGTAGGGTCTGACAAAGGGTCCAAGGATACCTAATGGCAGTCAGGGTGTCATTGTCTAGCCTGTAGAGGTCTGTACGTCCCTCTATGGATATGCCTCCCCAGACCATCACTGACCCACCACCAAAACAGTCATGCTGAACGATGTTACAGGCAGCATAACATTTTCCATGGCTTCTCCAGACCCTTTCATGTCTGTCGTGCTCAGGGTGAACCTGCTCTCATCTGTGAAAATCACAGGGTGCCAGTGGTGGACCTGCCAATTCTGGTGTTCAATGGAAAATGCCAATCGAGCTCTATGGTGCTGGGCAGTGAGCACACGGCCCACTAGAGGACATTGGGCCCTCAGGTCACCCTAATGAAGTCTGTTTCTGATTGTTTGGTCAGAGATATTCAAACCAGTGGCCTGCCGGAGTTCATTTTGTAGGGCTCTGGCAGTGCTCATCATGCTCTTGACACTGTTCTGGAAGACACAGCAAACCTTCTGGCAATGACACACAATGTGCCATCCTGGAGGAGTTGGATTGCCTGTGCAAACTCTGTAGGGTCCAGGTATTGCATCATGCTACCTGTAGTGACACTGACCCTAGTCAAATGAAAAACTAGTGAAAAACAGTCAGAAAAGATGAGTAGGGAAAAAAATGTCAATGGCTTCCACCTGTAAAACCACTCCTGTTTTGGGGGTCGTCTCATTATTGCCCATCTAGTGCACCTGTTGTTGATTTCATTAACACCAAAGCAGCTGAAACTGATTACAACCCCCTCTGCTACTTAACTGACCAGATTAATATCCCAGGAGTTTGTGACTTGATACTACACTCTGATTAAAAAGTGTTCCTTTATTTTTTTGGAGCAGTGTACATTTTGTTGGGGGATTTTAGCTCAGTTCTTTCAGCAGTCCTGTTGGACTTGTGTTTGGTGCCCAGTTCCATATCATTCTGAGTTAATGAATATATTCTTTTTAACTATGTATGTTGTCGCCAAAGCATCAAGTGTTTCTATAGATTCTTGGACATTAGTCAGTTATGGTTCTTTTAGATGATTTCATATTCTGTTTGTTCAAGTGCTGACATCCATACAAAAGAGAATAAAGAGACCTACTGTCTGCTCTCCAGCTACCATTCTGCATTCCAGTGTTGCTTGTTTACAGGTATTAAACAACACCAAGAGATCCTGCTTCCAATCTGAATGTAACCTACTCATGACCTTGGATAAGTCATGACTAGGTATTATTGATTTCATGTAACAACATTATTCAGTAAGGCAGTACAATGAGAAATGATTATGTACAAATCCAGAAAGACATATCCGCCAATTAGATTTCAAGTCAGATCAATAGAAGATCAATTCTAAAGCAAGAAACCACTTGCTAAACCACTGACTGTTATCTCACATATATATTCCTATTATTATAGCCAAATTTACCACCCTAACTCCTCCCACAGTTTTTACACTACATAGACAGTAATATACCAAAATGTGCGGATTGTTTCCGATTGGTGTGATATTACTTTGTGGAACGTTTTGCCGAATGGTTCACGAAATAGCGGCGTTTTTGTGGTGAAATTGGTCCCATAGGAATGAATGGCGGAATGTTTAAAGCTAGAGTGGGAGCTGACAAAAGCTAGAGTGGGCGCTGAAAAATTGGGACATGATTTCTAAACTGCCATCACTCCCTCATTTTCAAGCCCACCTACACAAATCTCATATGAAAACGTTCAGCTATCCCTGCTGCCACTGAAAATGTCCACGGCTAAGCCATAGTCCTGATAGTTTTCACAATATGACCATTTGTTTGCAAATCACGCCGCCCATTGACATTCATTAAAACTCCACTCTAGCCACCTCAAATTTGAAGGGCAATTTCTAAACTGCGACTGTGCCTTCAATATTTCAGAGACATACTATGCATCAAAATGTAGGTCTGGGTCTTGTGATTCTCACAATATAAAGCTCTTTGGTGTAGAATTTATAATTTTTAAACTACAACCGTTTGAAGATGGCAACCACCAGTTAAGTGAGCAAGTTGGAGCAGTTTGTTTTTAAACGCTCTTCTCTGCCCTTGCTGTAGAGTGAGTTAACATAGGAACCCAGGTGTGTGAGCAGGCAGCAGAGTGAGAAGCCAATCCACCCAGTTACTCCACCCACTCCAGTTGTAGACTACTGGTGGAGCAAGAACACTTCACACAATTTCCCCAGAAATTGTAGCTCTTCTAATTATTATCACTGCCCTGTGCTGTAGGCCTAATTTAAGTCCCTGTAGGTGTAAAAATAACAAAGACATGAATGCAAGGTAATACAGCCACAAAATTTATTTTAAAGGGCACAAACATTTTTATTTTAAAATTTAAATTAAAGTGATTGTAAACATGTAATACTTGCCTGCTCTGTGCATTGGTTTTGAACAGAGCGGCCCCAATCCTCCTTTTCTAGGGCCACTTGCTATAGGGGCATTCATGCCAGCTCAGTCCTGAGCTACAGATATACACAGTGCAGTGCGGTCCAGCCATGCCCCCCTCCCCTCCACTCTCTCCTCATTTGACTGACAGCAGCAAGAGCCAATGGCCCATGCTGTTAAGTCACCTGTGAGAAAAGGGGAGAAAAGCTACTGTAGGTGGGCACAGCGGTGGATCGAGATCAGGCTCAGCTGAGTGTTAAAGGGGTGGCTGTGGGGAGCCATATTTGAAGGTTTTTGGTTTTTTTTCCCTTAATGCAGAGACTGCATTAAAGTAAAAAACATTTTGCCTTTATAGCCACTTAAAATATTTTGTAAGTAATAATTGTTGTTATAAGCTGTACTAAGAGCAGAAACAATTATTTTTAGTGTTGCATACAGTAGGGAAGTGACAAAAACCCCTGTCAGATTATATGTTGCTGTCTTTGTCCCATTGGGTAGATTTCCTTTACTTCCTGTTCCAGAGACACAACAGGAAGGAAGAGGAAATCTCTACAGATGTCCAGATTGAACAGATCCAATTACAAATTGTCCTCTCACTTCTTGGTTTAGTGACAACTAGGGATGAGTCAACAGTTTGGACCAAGCTTTCGGTGTTCAGTCATTTGGATTAATGCCCAAACTGTTGCCCTTCTGACCCTCTGTTCGGCTTGAGCCGAGCATCATATATAGAAGTGGCATTTCTACTGATTATATGACAGCTATTCATTGTCACTGGTTCCTAAGGAATCGATGGGTGACATCTTTTTTTGTGAATAAGTAGGGTGGTGGTATCTGAAAAACCCTATCTAGGGTTGTGGGGAAAAGCCATTGTCCTTATGGACATGGGAGCAAGGTGTTTTGCCAGGGAGGGGTCCCCTCTAGTAAGGCACACTCCCAATGTTGAAGGCATGGGTCTGATATGGTTCAGGAGGGGGGGCACCCGCTCCCCCCTTTCATGACTAGCCAGGCTTCATGTGCAGATTAAGGACCTGGATTTTAGGGGGGACCTCAAACCAAACTTGTTTTATTTTTGTGTTGAGATCCCCTTAAAATTTATACCAGACTCAAATGGTTTGGCATGTATTTTGCAGGAGACTCCTCACAATTTTTCTTTTAATCTTGCAGTAGGATGTGTACAGCAAAAGCGGCATTTAAAAAGGAAAAAGGAAAAAGAAAGCACACAGATTCCTCCACAGGTCCCCTAATTTACATAGCAGACCTTTGGAGGGGTCCGTGTCCTTATTTATTTATTTATTTTCTTCAAGGGAAAAAAAAAACAGCTGGCAATAAAATGTCATTAGAAGCTATTTTTAACACTTTTTCCTTTTGCTAATGTCAGTGCTGCTGCACATCACAACAATGCACCCATTTAATAGTGCACCTTGAGCATGTTATTTAAAATAATTGGCCATTTTTAATATTTCACTTTAAATATGTAAAAAAAAAATCACTGCTCCTGGCTGAATGAGATTTTTATGTATCTGTTTATATATTTGTTTATTTTGCATTGATACATTGTCCTCAAGACAATTAGCACCATCCCATGCTATTTTTTGACAACTCTTGTCCATTAGCCTAGAAAATGGACATATTTAATACATTCAACTTGATTTCAACGTGGTTCGGCATCCAAAGTTTTTCCAAACAATACTTGAACAAAACCCAGGGCAGTTGAGCTCATTCCTGACAACTCTAAAATTTAGGATTCCTCATTGCTTTCAGTCCCAGTGACAGTGCTGATCGGTACATATAGTGAGAGGAAGCTACCTAGGAGGGACACAGACTGCAATAAAAAAACAGGTTTATAATTGGGGTTGCACCAATATTGGTAGCAGTGCTGATAGTGAGTACTTGTACGAGAACTCATGTAAATGCTCCAGATATCCAAAATCAATACCTTTTGTGAGTCGATTTGAGCCCATAAAAAATTATTATGGTGTGATTCCTGTCCAAATCACATGTAGTTTCCCCCACCACTCCTGTGTGATTCCAGTATAGAAAGACAGGGAAGTGCCATTTAAGAAGTGCAGCAATAAGCAAACAAACAGTTTATTAATGTTAATCAGAGATAAAATAGTGCAGCGCTATTAGAGATAGTTAAAGTCTAGATAAACGATTAGTATTACCAACTGGATAATAGGAAGAATAACAGATGTATATAAATGTTAAAATAGTGTAAATGATTACATGTGGGATTGCTAGTAAATAATAATAAAACTGAGTAAAAAATAATAGTAGATCAACAAATATACACAGAAGTAATTAAAAAGTCATTAAAAAGTCCCACAGCTTCAAATCGGTGCTTGTGCCTTGTATTAATATAAGAAATGCGCACTCACCGGATGTGCACTATTAATGTGCATTGTATATAATATCCTGGTTTCAATAGGTAGTCATCTGGGCCACAAGATGGAACAGGCTCTCTCAGGATGGTTAGGGTCCAGGGATGTCCAGAGTTCCCCTTTAGGGATGGATGGGTGCAGCTCTCACAGGGTAAGGCAGGAGGCTCCCTCTCTGGATACACAGGGTACTGGGCGTCTATGGAAAATGATACTCCCCGTATGTGGTCAGAACAGAAGAATGCCCATAGTGTAGTAGGATTAAGTATCAATTTATTAGTACAATACGTAGGATGCATCCAGGGAAATGAAACATTTAAAATGCTCTGTCATTTTACGTGGCCTACCACTTCGTGGCTGAGTTGCTGTTTTTCCCAGTTGATTGTATACCACTAACAACTGACCATGGAATATTTAGTAGCAAGGAAATTTCATGGATGGACTTATTGCACAGATGGCAACCTATCACTGTATCATGCTTAAATTCACTGAGCTCCTGAATGCGACCCATTATTTCACAAATGCTTGTAGAAGCAGTCTGCATGCCAAGGTGCTTGATTTTATACACCTGTGGCCATGGAGGTGATTGGAACACCTGAATCCAATGATTTGGAGGGGTGTCCCAATACTTTTGTCAATATAGCATATGTCATCAGATGCATATTTTTGGATTTTGTGTTACAGAGCTGAATACAGTGTGACTGTCTCAATTGAAAGCACATTTGCCTTCAGATCTGTAAAAAAAAATGCTTGTAAATGCAATGTGAATGAGACCTAAAATCCACTGAAAGACTTTAAATCTGCAACATACAATGGATATAAAAAGTCTACACACCCTGTTAAAATGTCAGGTTTCTGTGATGTAAAACAATTAGACAAAGATAACTCATTTCAGAACTTTTTCCAAATTTCATGTGACCTTTAAACTGTACAACTCCATTGAAAAACAAACTGAAATCTTTTAGGGGGGGGAGTAAACATATAGAACTAAAATACTGTGGTTGCATAAGTGTGCACACCCTCTTTTATAACTGGGGATGTAGCTGTGTTCAGAATTAAGCAGTCACATTCAAAATCATGTTAAATAGGAGTCAGTACACACCTGCCATCATTTAAAGTGTCTCTCATTAACCCCAAATAAAGTTCAGCTGTTCTAGTAGGTATTTCCTGACAATTTCTTAGTCCTACCTACAGCAAAATCCATAGTCCAGAGAGTTTCCAAAGCATCAGAGGGATCTCATTGTTAAAAGGTATCAGTCAGGAAGAGGGTACAAAAGAATTTTCAGTCATTAGACATACCATGGAACACAGTGAAGACAGTCATCATCAAGTGGAGAAAATATGGAGCAACAGTGGCATTACCAAGAACTGGAAGTGTCTCCAAAATTGATGAAAAGATAAGAAGAAAACTGGTCTGGGAGATTGCCAAGAGGCCTACAGCAATATTAAAGGAGCTGCAGGAATATCTGGCAAGTACTGGCTGTATGGTACATGTGACAACAATCTCCCATATTCTTCATATGTCTGGGCTATGGGGTAGAGTGGCAAGACGGAAGAAAAACATCCAAGCCCGGCTAAATTTTGCAAAAACACATCTGAAGTCTCCCAAAAGCCTGTGGGAAAATGTGTTATGGTCTGATGAAACCAAGGTTGAACTTTTTGGCCATAATTCCAAAAGATATGTTTGGCGCAAAAACAACACTGTACATCACCAAAAGTACATCATGCCCACAGTGAAGCATGTGGCAGCATCATGCTTTGGGGCTGTCTTTCTTCAGCTGGATCTGGGGCCTTAGTCAAGGTAAAGGGAATTATGAACCGTTCCAAATACCAGTCAATATTGGCACAAAATCTTCAGGCTTCTGGAAGAACTTAATCTTTCAGCATGACAACGACCCAAAGCATACATCCAAGTCAACAAAGGAATGGCTTCACCAGAAGAAGATTAAAGTATTGGAATGGCCCTGCCAGAGCCCAGACTTGAATCCGATTGAAAATCTGTGGGGTGTTCTGAAGAGGGCTGTGCACAGGAGATGCCCTCGGAATCTGACAGATTTGGAGTGTTTTTGCAAGGAAGAGTGGGCAAATATTGCCAAGTCAAGATGTGCCATGCTGATAGACTCATACCCAAAAAGACTGAGTGCTGTAATAAAATCAAAAGGTGCTTCAACAAAGTATTAGTTTAAGGGTATGCACACTTATGGAACCATATTATTTTAGTTTATTTTTAATTCCTTCCACCTAAAAGATTTCAGTTTGTTGTTCAACTGAGTTGTACAGTTTGTAGATTTCATTAAAGCTAGAAAAAGTTCTGAAATGATTTATCTTGATTTTTACATCACAGAAACCTGACATTTTAACAGGGGTGTGTAGACTTTTTATATCCACTGTATATAAAAATGCTTTACTCATTTTGGACGATTTTACTCCCTGTCCCCAACAGAGAACATTTACATACCACCACATCATCAAGTGAAATTAATATACTATACTCACAAATCTACCAGCAAATGCAGTTTTTTAAGCTGTTGAAGTAAGTGACCAATTCTGAAATTCTACAGAGTGCCCTAAAAAGAGTACATGATCTGAAAGAGAACTATATGGTTCCTATGAGCTCATGGACTTTTGTACACTAATCAAACACAGTCACTTAACAAAGTAAAAGCATACACTCAATGCATCACATTAAAAGTACATGCAAAATGGCTAACATGTAAGATAGCCCCAGGAACATTAGATTAAATATTATTTTGATTCCAGGTACTCCTTTGCATAACTGCCTACAATACATCTGGTTGTTGAAACTTGTACTTAGCAAATCTTATTTGATAGTGAATTGATTATGGTCATAGTGATATTAAACTTTTTTTTTTCATATATAACAAACATTTTAGTTGCCTTCTCTGTGCAATGGTTTTGCACAGAGCAGCCCTGATCTTCTGGGGTCCCCCTACTGAATTCTCCCCCCTTTCGAGTACATCCCCCCCCCAGCAAGCTGCTTGCTAATGGTGGTACTCATGCGGGCTTGCTCCTGAGCCCCATTGTCAGCATCCACGGACACAGATAGCAGGGCTATGCCCCACCCTCTGCTCATAGTCATAGGATTTGATTGACAGCAGAAGGAACCAATGGCTCCTGATGCTATGAAACTGCAATGTGAGGAGAGAACTGCACACCATTGAATCAAGACTAGGCTCAGGAGCTTGGGAGTCTAAAGGGGAGCTGGGGGGATCCTGCAGCACAGAAGGTGTTTTAACTTCTATATGGAGAATATATTAAGGCAAAAAAAAACCTTAAAGTGTAACTAAACAAGAACCTGCATTTCTATTCTATATATACACACTATATCATCTCCCACTGTACACACAACATGAAAATGCAATTACTTTAGTAACTATAAACTGCTAAATACCTTTTCTCATCAGCAGTTAGAGCAGTTTTGTGACTTCTATCAGTGTCCAGCTGAGCACTGGTTAAAGCTTGCAAATAAAATAAAAGCTTGTGGGCTGCTATGCCAAATACTTGGTGCCAATATGAGATGTGAATTTTTGTCATATGTTAATATTAGCAGATTGCTTGCACCATACACATACTCATACAAATGTGTTACTAATATAAAATATCAAAAAACTGTGCCGTGCTCCACTTGAAGCTATAATTATATATGCAAATATACAAAAATACAAACAGTCTTCCAAAACAAATATATCCAAGTATCCGTATTACATCCATGATTCTCTGCAATCAATGTGTAACAAATAAATTGTTCCTCAATTTACCTCTGGTGTTTAATGCCAAGCCAACATTTGTGCACCTCCACCAGTGGTGCTCTCCCTTTTACGTATGACCCAACTGTTAAGTATGGTCATATAGAGCTCGTGTCCCTTTGTGGGATTATGTAAAGATGGGATTAGTATCCAACAGGTCTGGATCCCCTTCACTGCTCTAATTGTCCTCCTCCATCAGTTTATATACCAATAAAAATAACCAGAAGTGCTTTTATCCTTATAAAAAAGCATTTTCTTTATAATAAAATGTTCCGCTCACGTGTATAATGTGTAATGGCGCTTTTTCCAAAAACAATTGCTCCAAATACCGCTAGCTGTTTTGACATGTATAGCCAGCCGGTACCTCTCACTGTCTGTCGTGACGTCAAAGCCCCTCCCTTACGCGATAAGCTTGTTTATATAGGGGACGCCTCAGAGCCATTTTGTTGAAGTCTGAATGGTGATGGCCAAATTCCTATAGCCTACTATGTATTGGACCGGTAAATTTGTTATGTTATACAATCATATGCAATAAATCTCAACATTCATAAGGATGTAAAACAATTACATGGGTGTAATTAACATTATTTTGTAAATGAATTTAAAATCTTAATATTTTAATAAGCAATTATTTTAAAATGTATAAGAAAAAAATTACTAGAGAGTTTGTAGAAAATAGGAAAAAAGTGTATAAATGAAATAAATTTGAAATTAAAATAGAAATAAGTGAAATTAATATAAATGAAAAATAATATATATAAAATTAAAAATAAAAAGGTTACAACCCCATTCTAATTATTTAGCAGCACCTTGTTCGTATTAATTGTATTTAGACCTTTTGGTTTAATGCACAAGCACCAAAGGTTTATTATTAAATGTTTGACATTTTGTCTCAAACATAACTATTTCTGGTATAAGGGAGAATATTTTTTGCAAACAATGGGAGTAGCCATGGGAGCAAAATTTGCTCCCAGTATAGCTAATTTATATATGGCCCAATGGAGGGAGGAGCCTATCTTTGAAAATACTAAGAAGGAAATCATCCTATATAGGAGGTTCATAGACAATCTCATTAGAATATGACAGGGATAAAAACAATCTCTGCAAGAATTTTTGGAATATCTGAACCAAAATGATAAGAATATAAAACTAAGTTGGGAAATAAATACTCAGAACATACATTACCTGGACCTAGAGATCACTAAGGATAAGAATGCCATATACTCACAAAACCTACTTTAAGAATACTGATAGAAATGCTTATATCTCTATGGCTAGTTATTATTTTAAACCTTGGCTCACAAACATTCCCAGGGGGCAACTCCTGTAAATCAAAACAACCTGTACACAAACTCAAATCATATAGTCAAATTATAGCGAATAGATTTATACAAAAAGGTTATCAGTAAGAAGAGATTGAGAAAGAACAAAAGTAAAGAACCTTAATAGAAACACCCTACTATCAGATAATAAACCCACTGATAAGGGGGAGAATAATGTACCGGGAGTCTTGGAATATAATAAACAGTATAAATTGGTAGAGCACATTATCCGCAGACATTGGAATGTATTAAAACAAGATAGGCATTTACAGAATATTTTTCCACAAGAACCTAAATTCATATACAAAAAAGCCCCTAATTTGAGGGATAAATTGGTTAAAAATGTTATTGAACCCCCCAATAATATACCCAATTTCGGTTTCTTCCAGGGCACAGGGTTCTATGCCTGTGGAAGATGTTGCAGTAGGGTTAACAATTTAAAAAGAATATTCTTATTTCAAAATCCTGTTACAGGGAAGGAATATACAATAAAACAATTTATATCATCTGAAACCAAAGGAGTATGCTTTGAAATGCCCTTGAAACCTCATTTACATACAGTAGGTAGGACAAAAATTGCCCTGAAGGCTAGAATGAAGGAACACGTGTGTATATAATATAGAGGATTTAAACACCATCACTTATCACAGCACTTCCGCATAGAACATAAGAAAGATGCCCGTCAACTAAAATTTTGGGATATAGAGAAGCACATCAGCCACTGGAGAGGTGATAATAAAATAGTAAAATAGAATCGAGGTGGATTCATGAAATGAAATGCTTAGCACCACTGGGTCTCAATAAAGAATTTTATCTTACGTGTTTTATTAGTAATACTTAAATACAATTAATACAAACAAGGTGCTGCTAAATATTTAATTAGAATGGGGTTGTAATAAATGTAATATATTTGTACTATTGGCATATTAGCACTTTCATTATTTTTAACCTATTTAATTTAATATTATTTATATTTTTAATTCTTATTTTTATTTATTATTTTTCATTTATATTAATTTCAATTAATTCTATTTTAATTTCAATTTATTTCATTTATAAAAATTTTTCCTATTTTTTACAAACCCTCTAGTAATTTTTTCTCATGCATTTTAAAATAATTGCTTATTAAAATATTTAGATTTTAAATTATTTTGCAAAATAGTAATTACACCCATGTAATTGTTTTACAATCTAATGAATGTTGAGATTTATTGCATATGATTGTATATCAGTCATAATATGACAGTCGCATATATGTTAGTACTGGATAATGTGATCGCTGTCTGGGCACAGGTGCCACAATAGATACCAATATTTCAGGCTATATATGGTTAAAGCTAGAAATATTTGACACATGCTGTCCAATGGATCGTCAAAGCAGCACTAATACATATTATAATTAGGGTTAAAATAAATCAGCAGCGGTAGCAGTAACATTACAAAGTTACCTATCCAATGCATAGTAGGCTATAGGAATATGGCCATCGCCGTACAGACTCCAACAAAATGGCGCTGAGGCGTCTCCTATATAAACAGTCTAATCATTCTCCCTGATGAAGCCACGTGATCCGGAGGCATAACGTGTAGGGGAGGGGCTTTGACTTCACGACACTTGATGGACAGTGAGAGGTACCTGCTGGCTATACATGTCAGAACTGCTAGCAATATTTGGAGCAATTGTTTTTGCAAAAATTGCATTTACACAATATACACACAAGTGGAACATTTTATTATAAATGCTTTTTTATAAGGATAAACCACTATGTTCTGTTTAGTTTTCTTGGCATATTAATGGATGGAGGACGACAATTAGAGGAGTGAAGGGGATCCAGACATGTTGGATACTAATCCCATCTTTACATAATCCCACAAAGGGACACAAGCTCTATATGACCTTACTTAACGGTTGGGTCAAATATATAAGGGAGAGCACAACTGGTGGAGATGCACAAGTGTTTGTTTGGCATTAAACACCAGATGTGAATAGAGGAACAATTGATTTGTTACATCACATTGATTGCAGAGAATCATGGATGTGATACGGACACTTGGATATATTTGTGTTGGAAGATTGTTTGTATTTTTGTATATTTGCATATATATTTATTGCTTCAAGTGGAGCATGGCACAGTTTTTTTATATTTTATACTGGTTAAAACTTGTCGGAGGAGTTTTCATACTCCTGCCCTATAAGGTTGCATAACCCCCGACCCTTTGTCTGGACAGTACTGATTGGTCCTGTGCTGATTACATGCACTCTCCAAAGAAAAAGAAAAAAACTCGAGCAATGCACACCAAACTGAGCATGTGCAAAGTGTCCCCGAGGCTGTGTTCTATCAGGAGATGAAATGGGGAATGTGGAAGAAGGAGAGGATCAGAGAAGACAGGATCAAACATTCTTTTTACACAATGCAGAGGATTAACCCCTTAAGTTCCACAGTGAATATAACAAAAATGCTTTACTATACAGATTGATTTTACTGTTGTGGGTTTAGTAACACTTTAAGGCTTTAGAACCACTTTAGTGATGCCATCCATTGCCCCCCTATTTCCGTTGGTTTACATTCCAGATGATGGCTCATATAGCTGTCACTAACAGGCAGCAGTCAGTGGGTACAGGTGTCTTTGCATGTTTTTTGTTTCTATGGGTTGGTGGATGTTGTTCATCATGGTTGATGTGGATCTGCATTCTTGGATGACATGACTGATCATGGATCTACAGTGAGGGACTACTAAAAGACTTTCAAAAAGTGTGTGTTTATTTACATTAATGAATAGGTTTGCTACTCTCATTTACATAGGCGAGGCCATATCTGGATGTCCCCATTTTTTAAAGGGGTTTCCAGATTCCAGTGAGCCCCCTTGCAGACACCCATAGCCACCAGGTTAGGGTTGTGGGGTAGAGTCCCTTGTCCTTGTCAACATGGGGTAAGGTATCCTTCCCATGTTGTCTGGAATGGTTCAGGAACAGGGCTGCATGCTTGCTATACTATCAATATTGCCAGTTTGTGAATACCCTTTTTTGGCGTTAATAAACATATACCAGGGGTTGAAAAAACTACCTGATTTACAGGTATAAATTGTTTGTTCCTGCTTAGCTGGTGCCGCTGTGACTGCCAACTTTTTTGTGGTGTCGTGGGGTACAGTATCGAAGGGTATGATCTGAGTAATCTGAAAAGCATAAGTGCAGTCAACATGGTCAACTGACCGAAACAGACAAAAGGACATTGCGCAGGATTGTGACCTGTAATAAGAAAACAACTGCTGCAAAAATGACTGCAGAGCTCAATCTCAGTCTTCCAAAGCCCGTATCCACAAAAACTGTGCAGACGTACATAAGCAAAATATTCACGGGTGAGCTGCAATTGCCAAACCACTAGTGACCAATATAAATGCTCAGAAGAGGAGATAGTGGTGAAACACCCATAAATTGTGGATTATCAGCCAATGGAAGACTATAATATGGTCCGTTGAAACAAGCTTCATACTGTTCCCAACCACTAGATGCGTGTACGTGTGGCGAACACCTTCTCAAGCTTACGACCAGGACTTTCTTGTGCCAATGGTAAAACATGGTGGTGGTGCAATCATGGTTTGGGTAGCCATATCTTTGTGTTCTGCAGGTCGCATCATCGCCTTGAAATGTAATGTCACTGCCAGCGACTATGTACAAATTTTGGTCGACCATGTGCGCACAGGAGAGCACGTTCTGGGAGGATGTCATATGACGCCCTCCCAGAACTGGCCGGCCGCAGTGTAGCCGTCATTCAGCTATCTGCGGTTGGCAAGTAGTTAAACAAAGAAAGAGATGTTGTAAAATCTAAGAATAGAGATGCTTTGTTAGAAAGGAAGAAAGGTGAAAGTAAGAATCTAAGAGTTGGGTTTATTACTGATTTCAATACTCAGTACAAAGATATAGAAAAAAGTATTAAGAAACATTGGCCTATACTAATGAAGGATAAAGTGTTGAGGAATATTATTCCAAGTAAACCAAGCTTTATATATAGAAAAAGTAAATTAACACATAGGCTAATAATCCAAAAATCATGACATCTAGAAATCTGTGAGGAAACAATTCAGATCAATATCAATGTTTAACCCTTGTGGGTTAAACATTGTTAAAGAACAAGAATCATACATAACATTATCAGTCCACCTAAACGCATACGTTTGTTTCCCAGTCTGGAGGGATTCCATTATTGTAACAAATGTAAAAACACCTCTAAAAAGAGAAATAGGGTAATAAAAAATGTTTAGGTCTTCTTCAACCAAGCGAGAATATAAAATTAAATCATTGATATCTTGTGAATCCACATATGTGGTGTATATGCTGGAATGTCTTTGTCATTTACAGTATGTTGGAAGAACAGTTAGAACTTTAAAAACAAGAATTGGAGAACATATAAATAACATTAAGAAAGGATTTGATAAACATAGCATATCTAAACATTTTAAACTGTATCATGACTGTAATCCAGAATTGCTGACCTTTTGGGGTATTGATAAAATTTACCAACATTGGAGAGGGATGGATATGTTAAAAGAAGTTTCTAAAAAGGAAACATTTTGGATATATAACCTAGATACCCTTAGACCACAACGGTTAAACATTGATATTGATCTGAATTGTTTCCTCACAGATTTCTAGATGTCATGATTTTTGGATTATTAGCCTATGTGTTAAGTTAGAGTTTTTTTCCTTAATACATTGGCCCTTCAAAAGACTGATAATAAAGTGTATGGTACACTCCTTTGTTTACAGGAGTGGATAATATGAATTACATTTTTACTAGCTCATTGTCAGGGATGCGGGTGTGACCAGAAGTGTGTGGACTGACACAGGGAAACGTAGGCTTCAGATATAGTAAATAATATAATTTATTGAGACTAACAATGCAAATATAAACGCAGTGCACCAAACCCCAAGCTAACACAAATACATACAACAAGGTGAAACAAACCCAAACCTAAACTGATATAGATACACAGGTACATACACATATAGAGCACAACGTAGTCAGGCAGGCCGGGTCGATAACTATCGGGCAGGTAGGTACAGGAGGAGCAGGCGGAGAGAATGGTCAGGGTCACAAGCCAGGGATCAAACAGGAGAAGTCAGCAGAGGTCAGGATCAGGCAGGGTCGGCAACAAGTCAGGCAGAAACAGGAACAGGAATGCAGGTTACAAGATACAGGGGCCCATGGAAAAACACACACCAAGGCCCTGACTGTGAGTCTGGCCATTCCTTAAATACAACCCCTGCAATCAGCTTCAGGTGTTTTGGCTGACTGCAGGGGTGAGTCTCTGATTGCTGAGAGCACCCGCTGGCCAGCCCTGGTACTGCAGCCCACAAGGCAGGTGAGTCCCACCGTTATTGGCAAGTCCATTCCTGACACTCATTTATGAATGTGTGAAGTTAGTTTTTCTTTAATGTGCTGGCCCCTTTAAAAAGATCAATAATAGTGTATGGTACACCCCTTGTTTATTGTTGTAGATACTATGATTCCCAAATATGAGGATACTTTCAAATCTTTTGATACTATTGTTTTATGAAGAATATGAATTTATGTTTTCGTATTAATAATATTTTTTTAAGTATTGACCCGACAATTTGTTACCGTGCTGGTAAGCGGGTATAAATTGATGTGTTGTGGATGTAGTGACGTTCATCCTTCCGCTCCGTGAAGACGTCGGATGACGAAACATGTAGGGTGGAGCTTCGGACTAATGGCACTTCGTTCTGTAAGAGGCTTTCTGTGATTTTAAGGAAATGTGTTTGTTGCTAGTGTCGGCTATGACACTGTTCCATGTGAGTGGATTATGATGCGTTTTTACAAATAAACGTGTCATATGGTATCACACGATCATTTGCTTTGTATTTTCTTTTCTTTTCTGAGCGTACGAAGTTCTTGGAATTCGGTCTGGAAGTTTTTGCTGCTGAGTTTACAGATCTGCAGAGTATTGCTCCCAGAGAGGATAAATAAGTGTCTGGCTATCTGAGTCTCCCTGACTTGCAATATACTACATCAACAAGCTAAGAGAGGAATAATTTGCAGGCAGACTCAGAGGTGACCAGCTGTTCAGAGTATTGCTCCCAGACCAAACAAGTGCAATTGCTGGTTTATAATTTAACTGGCACTTTGCTCTGGTGAGTTTATTAATTTCTGTTGGTGGTGGATTTGCAGAAATCTGTTCTTATGGTGATGGACATTCTTCACTGTTGATGGAAAGAGAAAATTCTTAAAGACATTTTTTTGGTCATTTAAATACATTTTTTCACTGTTTTATTTATCACTGTTTGATTTGGATATTTAATTTGATAGCGCTACCTTTTTTTGTCTTATGGTTGCAGCCTTTATTTAAGGGTAAGGTTTAGCAGCTTATGTTAACCACTTCATGTCCGGACACTTTCACCCCCTTCCTGTCCAGGCCAATTTTCAGCTTTCAGCGCTATCACACTTTGAATGACAATTGCGCAGTCATGCAACACTGTACCCATATGAATTTTTTACCATTTTTTTGAGACAGATAAAGCTTTATTTTGGTGGAATTTATTCACCACTGGGATTTTTATTTTTTTTGCTATGTAAATGAAAAAGTCCAAAAATTTTGAGAAAGTGTTTTTCTTATAAAATTTTGCAAATAAATAATATTTCATCATAAATCTTAGCCAAAATTTATTCCGTTTATCTTTTTAGTACAAAAAAAAAATAACCCAAATTAGTTTATAACCAAAAATTATAATTTTTAAACTTTTTTTTACATTTTTAGTTAATTTTTTTATCTTATTATATTTTTGTTTTTTTACATACTGTCACCCTAGCAGTACAGTGTCACCATGGTGACACTGTACTACTTGTGGGTGGTGCTGAGGATTTTTTTTTTTTTTAAACTGATTGCTTTTACACCCATAAAGGCTGTAAAATAAATCATTTCTCCTTCTCTCTGGCTGCATTCTTGCAGCCAATGAGAACTACTGTGTGAGCTGTGATTGGTTACAGCTTGTCACATGGTACAAGGCTGTTGTGAATAGGCTTGTACCATGTGACCTCTGTGATCATTCACAGATTTCACATGTAGTAAGCAATGATGTCAGAAGTGACACCTTGCTTACTACTCTGCATGTGATCACTGATTGGCCAATCAGCGATGACATGATCGGGACCTAGCACAGAGGTCCCGCCTGACGATCGGTGTTCCACTGTGTCCGGAGGACACAGCAGGCACCGGATCGCGGTGCTGAGCACTCCCAGGGAGTGTGCACAAGCAGGGGGTGGGGAGGCTGCTTATAAACGGCCACTCGACCCTGCACTGCCACCATCTGGCCATTTATATACAATGGCCGGACGGGAGGTGGTTCATTTATTACATGTAGAGATGAGCGAATTTCTCAAAAATTCGATTCGGCTGATTTGGCGAATTCCAGTGTGAAATTCGATTCGATGCGAATTTCTTCGCTACGAAGATGACTTATAAAAAGGGTTTCTAGGCTTCAGAGAGCCTTTAAATTAGTGCAGAACACTGTACCTTTAATTTAAATGCCCTTGGAGATGAGGAAAGAGAAGGAGGAGGAGAAGGATGAGAAGAAGGAGAAGGATGAGAAGAAGGAGAAGGAGAAGGATGAGAAGAAGGAGAAGGATGAGAAGAAGGAGAAGGAGAAGGATGAGAAGAAGGAGAAGGAGAAGAAGGATGAGAAGAAGGAGAAGGAGAAGGATGAGAAGAAGGAGAAGGATGAGAAGAAAGAGAAGGATGAGAAGGAGAAGGATGAGAAGAAGGAGAAGGAGAAGGATGAGAAGAAGGAGAAGGAGAAGAAGGAGAAGGATGAGAAGAAGGATGAGAAGAAGGAGAAGGATGAGAAGAAGGAGAAGGATGAGAAGAAGGATGAGAAGAAGGATGAGAAGAAGGAGAAGGATGAGAAGAAGGAGAAGGAGAAGGATGAGAAGAAGGAGAAGGATGAGAAGAAGGAGAAGGAGAAGGATGAGAAGAAGGAGAAGGAGAAGGATGAGAAGAAGGAGAAGGATGAGAAGAAGGATGAGAAGAAGGAGAAGGATGAGAAGAAGGAGAAGGATGAGAAGAAGGAGAAGGATGAGAAGAAGGAGAAGGATGAGAAGAAGGATGAGAAGAAGGAGAAGGATGAGAAGAAGGATGAGAAGAAGGAGAAGGATGAGAAGAAGGAGAAGGATGAGAAGGAGAAGGATGAGAAGACGGAGAAGGAGAAGGAGAAGCAGAAGGAGAAGGATGAGAAGAAGGAAAAGGAGAAGGATGAGAAGATGGAGAAGGAGAAGGATGAGAAGATGGAGAAGGAGAAGGATGAGAAGAAGGAGAAGGAGAAGGATGAGAAGAAGGAGAAGGATGAGAAGAAGGATGAGAAGAAGGAGAAGGAGAAGGATGAGAAGAAGGAGAAGGAGAAGAAGGATGAGAAGAAGGAGAAGGAGAAGGATGAGAAGAAGGAGAAGGATGAGAAGAAAGAGAAGGATGAGAAGGAGAAGGATGAGAAGAAGGAGAAGGAGAAGGATGAGAAGAAGGAGAAGGAGAAGAAGGAGAAGGATGAGAAGAAGGATGAGAAGAAGGAGAAGGATGAGAAGAAGGAGAAGGATGAGAAGAAGGATGAGAAGAAGGATGAGAAGAAGGAGAAGGATGAGAAGAAGGAGAAGGAGAAGGATGAGAAGGAGAAGGATGAGAAGAAGGAGAAGGATGAGAAGAAGGAGAAGGAGAAGGATGAGAAGAAGGAGAAGGAGAAGGATGAGAAGAAGGAGAAGGATGAGAAGAAGGATGAGAAGAAGGAGAAGGATGAGAAGAAGGAGAAGGATGAGAAGAAGGAGAAGGATGAGAAGAAGGAGAAGGATGAGAAGAAGGATGAGAAGAAGGAGAAGGATGAGAAGAAGGATGAGAAGAAGGAGAAGGATGAGAAGAAGGAGAAGGATGAGAAGGAGAAGGATGAGAAGACGGAGAAGGAGAAGGAGAAGCAGAAGGAGAAGGATGAGAAGAAGGAAAAGGAGAAGGATGAGAAGATGGAGAAGGAGAAGGATGAGAAGATGGAGAAGGAGAAGGATGAGAAGAAGGAGAAGGAGAAGGATGAGAAGAAGGAGAAGGATGAGAAGAAGGATGAGAAGAAGGAGAAGGAGAAGGATGAGAAGAAGGAGAAGGAGAAGGATGAGAAGAAGGAGAAGGATGAGAAGAAGGAGAAGGAGAAGGATGAGGAGAAGGAGAAGGATGAGAAGAAGGAGAAGGATGAGAAGAAGGAGAAGGAGAAGGATGAGAAGAAGGAGAAGGAGAAGGATGAGGAGAAGGAGAAGGATGAGAAGAAGGAGAAGGATGAGAAGAAGGAGAAGGAGAAGGATGAGAAGAAGGAGAAGGATGAGAAGAAGGAGAAGGATGAGAAGATGGAGAAGGAGAAGGATGAGAAGAAGGAGAAGGAGAAGGATGAGAAGAAAGAGAAGGAGAAGGATGAGAAGAAGGAGAAGGATGAGGAGAAGGATGAGAAGAAGGAGAAGGATGAGAAGAAGGAGAAGGATGAGAAGAAGGAGAAGGATGAGAAGAAGGAGAAGGATGAGAAGAAGGAGAAGGATGAGAAGAAGGAGAAGGATGAGGAGAAGGAGAAGGAGAAGGAGAAGCAGAAGGAGAAGGATGAGAAGAAGGAGAAGGATGAGAAGAAGGAGAAGGATGAGAAGAAGGAGAAGGATGAGAAGATGGAGAAGGAGAAGGATGAGAAGAAGGAGAAGGAGAAGGATGAGAAGAAAGAGAAGGAGAAGGATGAGAAGAAGGAGAAGGATGAGGAGAAGGATGAGAAGAAGGAGAAGGATGAGAAGAAGGAGAAGGATGAGAAGAAGGAGAAGGATGAGAAGAAGGAGAAGGATGAGAAGAAGGAGAAGGATGAGAAGAAGGAGAAGGAGAAGGAGAAGCAGAAGGAGAAGGATGAGAAGAAGGAAAAGGAGAAGGATGAGAAGATGGAGAAGGAGAAGGATGAGAAGAAGGAGAAGGAGAAGGATGAGAAGAAGGAGAAGGATGAGAAGATGGAGAAGGAGAAGGATGAGAAGAAGGAGAAGGAGAAGGATGAGAAGAAGGAGAAGGAGAAGGATGAGAAGAAGGAGAAGGAGAAGGATGAGAAGAAGGAGAAGGAGAAGGATGAGAAGAAGGAGAAGGATGAGAAGAAGGAGAAGGAGAAGGATGAGAAGAAGGAGAAGGAGAAGGATGAGAAGAAGGAGAAGGATGAGAAGAAGAAGGATGAGAAGAAGGATGAGAAGAAGGATGAGAAGAAGGAGAAGGATGAGAAGAAGGACAGTTCTGTGACAGTTTCTGTCTATTTCTGACAGTTCTGGGACATTCACTCCATACAGCTGTTTCAACCGCTCTATGGAGGGAATGTCATGGAACTGTCAGAAATAGACTATTAATGACAGTTCTGGGACTGTCCTTCCATGCAGCGGTTGAAACATTGTATGTATTTGTTTCCATAAATGGATCCATTTATGGAAACAAATACATACAATGTTTCAACCGCTGTATGGAAGGACAGTCCCAGAACTGTCATTAATAGTCTATTTCTGACAGTTCTATGACATTCCCTCCATACAGCGGTTGAAACAGCTGTATGGAGTGAATGTCCCAGAACTGTCAGAAATAGACTATTTATGACAGTTCTGGGACTGTCCTTCCATACAGCGGTTGAAACATTGTATCTATTTTTTTCCATAAATGACATTCTGCAAATACACTTAGAGGAGCGCTGCAGATACACTTTTTGCCGGCTTGGAATTAATCTTATTTTCATCCTACTTCTTCTTCTTCATCCTCATCCTCATAAGAAGAAAAAGAAGAAGTAGGATGAAAATAAGAATAATTTCAAGCCGGCAAAAAGTGTATCTGCAGCGCTCCTCTAAGTGTATCTGCAGAATGTCATTTATGGAAAAAAATAGATACAATGTTTCAACCGCTGTATGGAGTGAATGTCCCAGAACTGTCATAAATAGTCTATTTCTGACAGTTCTGGGACATTCACTCCATACAGCTGTTTCAACCGCTGTATGGAGGGAATGTCATAGAACTGTCAGGAATAGACTATTTATGACAGTTCTGGGACTGTCCTTCCATACAGCGGTTGAAACATTGTATGTATTTGTTTCCATAAATGGATCCATTTATGGAAACAAATACATACAATGTTTCAACCGCTGTATGGAAGGACAGTCCCAGAACTGTCATTAATAGTCTATTTCTGACAGTTCCATGACATTCCCTCCATACAGCGGTTGAAACAGCTGTATGGAGTGATTGTCCCAGAACTGTCAGAAATAGTCTATTTCTGACAGTTCTGGGACATTCACTCCATACAGCTGTTTCAACCGCTCTATGGAGGGAATGTCATGGAACTGTCAGAAATAGACTATTAATGACAGTTCTGGGACTGTCCTTCCATACAGCGGTTGAAACATTGTATGTATTTGTTTCCATAAATGGATCCATTTATGGAAACAAATACATACAATGTTTCAACCGCTGTATGGAAGGACAGTCCCAGAACTGTCATTAATAGTCTATTTCTGACAGTTCTATGACATTCCCTCCATACAGCGGTTGAAACAGCTGTATGGAGTGAATGTCCCAGAACTGTCAGAAATAGACTATTTATGACAGTTCTGGGACATTCCCTCCATACAGCGGTTTCCGGCAAAAAGTGTATGTGCAGAGTTCCTCTATTCTGCAGATACACTTAGAGGAGCTCTGCAGATACACTTAGAGGAGCTCTGCACATACACTTTTTGCCGGCTTGGAATTATTCTTATTTTCATCCTACTTCTTCTTCTTCTTCTTCTTCTTCTTCATCCTCATCCTCATCCTCTTCTTCTTCTTCTGAGGATGAGGATGAAGAAGAAGAAGAAGAAGTAGGATGAAAATAAGATTAATTCCAAGCCGGCAAAAAGTGTATGTGCAGAGCTCCTCTAAGTGTATCTGCAGAGCTCCTCTAAGTGTATCTGCAGAATAGAGGAACTCTGCACATACACTTTTTGCCGGCTTGCAATTATTCTTATTTTCATCCTACTTCTTCTTCTTCTTCTTCTTCTTCTTCTTCTTCATCCTCTTCTTCTTCTTCTGAGGATGAGGATAAAGAAGAAGAAGAAGAAGAAGAAGTAGGATGAAAATAAGATTAATTCCAAACAGGCAAAAAGTGTATGTGCAGAGCTCCTCTAAGTGTATCTGCAGAATAGAGGAACTCTGCACATACACTTTTTGCCGGCTTGGAATTATTCTTATTTTCATCCTACTGCTTCTTCTTCTTCTTCATCCTCATCCTCATCCTCAGAAGAAGAGGATGAGGATGAGGATGAAGAAGAAGAAGAAGAAGAAGAAGAAGTAGGATGAAAAGAAGAATAATTCCAAGCCGGCAAAAAGTGTATGTGCAGAGTTCCTCTATTTCTGACAGTTCTCTCACAGCTTCTTCACATGTACAGCGGTTGAAACATCTGTATCCTAAATGGAAACTAATAGATACAAATTGTATCTATTAGTTTCCATTTAGGATACAGATGTTTCAACCGCTGTACATGTGAAGAAGCTGTGAGAGAACTGTCAGAAATAGAGGAACTCTGCACATACACTTTTTGCCGGCTTGGAATTATTCTTCTTTTCATCCTACTTCTTCTTCTTCTTCTTCATCCTCATCCTCTTCTTCTGAGGATGAAGATGAAGAAGAAGAAGAAGTAGGATGAAAAGAAGAATAATTCCAAGCCGGCAAAAAGTGTATGTGCAGAGTTCCTCTATTTCTGACAGTTCTCTCACAGCTTCTTCACATGAACAGTGGTTGAAACATCTGTATCCTAAATGTAAACTAATAGATACAATGTTTCAACCGCTAAACATGTGTTCCTTCTGTCAGAGAACTGTCAGAAATAGCGGAGCTCACTGCAGGGACACTTTTGCCGGCTGATCGGGAAATGTTCGATTCGCGCACCCGAAGTAGGCAAAATTTCGGTTTCGCCGCGAATCGAATATTTCCTGAAATTCGACTCGAATTCCGGTTCGCCTGGTTCGATTCGCTCATCTCTAATTACATGTGAACACTTTTGGAGCTATTTTCATTTATATTTTTTTTCTCACTATATATTTCTAACCTCTGTAATTTTTTAATCTGTGCTTTAAATTTTCCTGACCCCTGCACTCTGTACGTTACATAATCTTGACCAAAGTATTCATTTTGTCAACAGGTGCTGGTTGCTAAGTGGTTTTCGACTTTTTAAAAGTTCTTCCTTTAAGGTAGGCTCAGACAAAGTGTTAGTTCTATATTCTGTCTGCACAAACACACATGTAGTGGAATTTTTTTATTTTTTTTTAATAATTGTGCTTAAGTTTGTGTATCAATAAGGCCATCACACAATAATTAAAGTTGTTGTAAACCTCAGGAGTCTGAACAAAGCACAGATATCTGTAGTGTTTACTTGTCTCTCTGCAAAGCTCTTAGGCCTCTTTCACACTGTCAGACCATTTGTTTTTCATCCATCCGTTGACGGATGAAAAATGGACAGAAATGTATTTCTATGGACCAGTGGATGTGAACAGATGATCATCTGTTTACCATCGGTTTACATCCGTGTCCGTTACAGTCCATTTTTTTAAACTTACAAGGGTACGTCCATATCCATTGAAATGGAATAGAACAGATGTAAACGGATGCCATCCGCTGACATCAGTTCAGTTTATGTCCATTTTTAGGCAAGAATATTTTTTGTTTATACTTTTTGTCATCTCTGCAACAACTAAGGAAAAACATATGCAAAAACTGCTGTAAACTGATGTAAACTGAACTGAAATAAACAGAAGTGAAAACTGAAGTAAACTGACATAAACTGATCTGAAAACTGATGTACACTGAGTACATTTTTTTTTCTTTTGAAAAAACGTGACTGATCAGATGATGACACATAAGATAAATTTGTGGTGGGCGGAGGTAGAGCTCAGCAGACAGCTTGTCTATACAGAACATAGCTCCTGTGTGCTGGGTGAAGGGGGTGGGATTCTTATTTCCTCCCTTTTCCTCTATTAAATATACAATTAAAAGCATTTTATATATCTATTCTATAAGTGCAGCAAATATCAGTTAATCCTAACATCGACAAAAGTTAAGTTAAAAATCACCTACCTTAGTTGATTTTTAAGTTAACGTTTGTTGAGATTAGGATTGATTGAATTTTTTTGCACTTATAGAATGGATATATAAAATACTTTTAATGTATATTTAATAGAGGAAAAGGGAAGAAATAAGAGAGGTTCATTATGAGGTTTGACATACACTTTATTAGTATGAAAAACCCTTCAAAGTGCAATATAAAAATAATTTAATGAGCTTCAGGAGCCAATGAGAAATAACTGAGAAAGAAGTCCCAGATAAATAATTTGTTACTGTTATTGATTAACTGATTTAAACATGTGTTTTAAAATTCAAGTTGAAGAAGCTTGATTAATTTTTAAAAAATGCAACAGGCTGCTTCTGAGCCACAAATATTGATCACAGGTATGCCCATAGAGTGAGTTTTGTATGTGTCTTCTAAAAGGTTTTAGCGTCTATTTTACCGACAGAAAATAATTGTGCGTCGGAGCCAACAGGAATATTTTCTCTAGTTTTTGAAACGGTTCAGCAGACTGATGTCTTCCCAAATAAGTTTGATTTGTCTATTATCCATCTTAAAGAATTAAAATATTTATTCAACACATTTGTGAATGGAAATATCTCTGTTTAAAAAAGTCTGCTTTTTGGCACAAAAGCAATGAATTGGCATATTTTAATAAAAGCTTTTTCATCTAAACTCCAGTCTTTTTTTTTATATATTCTGAATTTTGATTTACCATATTTAGTCATTTTTAACAAGACCTCCCATACCTTGTAGTAAGCAGTGTGTGTATAATGTATTTATTCCAAGTAAATAAAAGTTACTGACCAGCTGCTGCATTTCACTATATTTAGCCATCATTTTTATGTAAACATTGAAAGGACAAATTTAGTAAATGCTGTTAATTCTTAGAACAAAAGCACTAACAGATTAGGCATTCCCAACGCTCAAGCTGAGAAATTTTGCAGAAATCTTTGAAATATGATCCACTTTTTTTCATTTCTGTGTTTTTGCCTTTTTTCTGTTGCTTAGAGCTGTATACAAATATTGGATTTTGTGTCTTTTGTTCTTGTGCCGTATTGCCTAAATGGAAAAGTCTTACATGGTTGATTTATGAAGCTGGAGTCATGTATACTGGATGTAAAAATAGAGCAGTTGTCCATAACCATATAGATACATCTTTCTAATGAAAAAAGGAATTTGCTTAGGACAACAACTCTACTTTACTCTAGCTTCTTTATTTCACCTAGTAACGTTTCCATATATTGGCACACTTTTCTCCAAATCTTCATAGGAAACCTAAAGGCAGTGGCAGAGCAAAAGTTAAACAGCAGCCTTGGGCCAATGGTAATACAGACAACAATGAAAGTTAGTTCTGTGAGTCATTTAATACGCCTCTTGGATTACCATTTGTCTTCATTGCTGATAGCGTTCTTTCTTTCAGATAACTGATATTTTTATAGCTAACTGTATTTGATTTAGTTGTATAAAATGGACACTTGCCATTAAGGATTTTCATCTGACCAGTGATATCCCACTAGTTATCATAACTACATATGGGGTAATCCACACTATTTTTCTTACTCTCCAAGAATATTTATCTAGCAATCAACTAGTATATTTAAATTGAGGTAATTATAAAAGACATTTTTAGAAAATTGGTCACTCATTATTAAAGAACAATGCAGTGCCTATTGTTTGTAGTTAGCTTCTGAACTAGACCAGCAAAAATATATTAATCATAAGGCAGGGCATTTTTTTCAGCGTGAACACGGGGGGGGGGGTTCTCAGTTCTGGTACCTCCAGTACTGAATGTATGTAATAGCAAGGGGTGCTGGGATGTCTTGGAAGATCTTTTGATGCTTGCTGCTGGGGGATCTAATTTTGTGTGGAACTCCATTGTTGATGGGGAGGTCAATTGTTGCTAGTGGGGGATCTATTATCCTTGGAAGGGATCTACTGTTGAGGGAATTGTCTACTGTCTCAGGCTTATGGAGAGTCTATTGATGCTGGCTGCTGGGAGATCTGTTGTTGCTGCTAAGGGTCTATTGTTGCTGGAGTGGTATTTTGTTGTGAGGATCAATTGTTGCTGTGGGAATTTATTGTTGTGTGGGGTCTATTGCTGCTGGCTGTGAGAGATCTATTCTACTGCTTTTCTTGTTATTAACAAATCTCATAGAAACTAGCACCACAAAATGATACTTGGCTCTGCATTCTCTAACAGTAGTGGTGCTACGCAGTGGGTAGGAGGTGGAACCAAGAGATGGTGCTAGGAGGTGGATCAGGGGGAGGAGACAAGAAGGGACACAAAAGTGGGGAGTTCCTGCACCTATTCTCTAAGAAAAAAGCCATGATCATAAGTGTTATGAATTAACTGTTCCATTATTTTCATCTGTGATCCTGACAGTAATTCTGATATTTTTCAGCAGAACAAGCCGAAAATGTATGTAATTAGAGGGTTGAGATTAACCATTTACCACTGACAAGTGTGCTAACATGATCAGCTTTTATTTATTTAAAACCTTTATCCCAAAAGAAGAAAAACGTTTGCTGTGACTGCTTGTAAAGTGTTAGCTGGAGTTTGGCTTCAATTTGTTAGTGTAAGTGCTAATACATCTAACAATTCCTTCCGCTCAGACTGACAATGCTGTTGTTCAAAGGTGCCGCTGTGCTCATTCATACAGAAGGTGTGTTGTTGGCAAAATTATCAGGTAAAAAAAAAAAAAAGCCTAAAAAAGAAACTAATGCAGCCACCATATCAAATGATTGATAAGCTGCAATATATTGCTGGTTTTGGGTTTAATAACGCTCACTCACACTTTTTTCAGACCAATCAGCTTTATATTTAAAATGACTGGATTGCTTAAAAAAAGGGAACAAAAGCGTTCCCTGTAAATATGACAGTAAATACCTCTCCCTTCTCGATCCTGCACTGTTGAATGCCAATATATTGCAGAGGAATCATCCCTTTAAGTCTCTTCTGAAACCTACGAATCTGGTAATGTCAGATTTCTAGTCACCCTTTTCATTTAGTGGTTCCTCCCACTAACCCTTTGTCACTATTGTGTCTTAAAGCAATGAAGAGGTCAGTGAGAGGGATCACTAATGATTGACACTCCCCAAAGTGTCAGTTTCTAAAGAGACCTAGGTAGATGAATTCTCTCTCATTATTGAAGCGTCCTGCAGTGCGAGCATCAGGACAGGTAAGTATTTACAATGTCTTTTTAGGGCACTCTTTCATTCTCATGACAGAGTCGCTTTAAGTTCTTCTAATCATAAGAGCATTGTCAAGGTACTTTATTAAATTCACGTCTGAGTGCACACAAGCAATGCACTGGCTTATTTAACTTAATAAACATAGTCTGCAAAAGATTTATATTGTAGTGATATTTAATTGACCACTGATTTTCACACTGATATGGATGTAGCTTTCTGCACAAAATGAAAGGAAATTTAACTTTGCAACATGGTCCGTAAATGTTATTACTTAAAGTTCAAGTTTGGGTATTTTAGTGCTTAAAGCTTTAAAAGCCATTGGAAATACAATGGGCTAATCATTTTCTTAAAGTCAGTCTGAGAACATAATCATTTCTCGTCTTCAAAAGACAAATTTCCTCAGAACCATTTTTTTAACCTATATTATTTCCTCTCATTTCCTGAAACCCTACAAAGAAATGATTATTTGTTTGTGATTAAGCATGTCCTATTAGTGTGTACAATATTATCCCCATAATCCCTGTCCTTATGAGTTATGCAGTTCATGTGGAACCAGCTAGAGAATAATGGAATGTTATGTGAGCCAGTAGTGTACACAATGGCATTTGAAATTCTTTGTTGGCTTAACTGATTTAATATGTAGCAGAGTTATATATTTTTTGTTATTGTTTGTTTGTTTTTATGGCACAACGCATTTTACATAGTGCTGTATAGTTTAGAAAGTACAAACAGGATTAAAAAAATATACAAAGTCAAAGAAGGCATTACCTGTATTGCTGCCATCTGGCAGAAAGACCATGAAAACAGCGCATTGTTAGGTCAGGTATCTGATGGACTTTATAAAAAAAAAATTGGGATCAAACTAAATTATAATGGTACGTGTCTGGAAGAGTTTATTTCCCAGCATAGTTCACTCCATGCAAGCCTTATGCTAAGGTGGAAGGGGCAAGGAGGGCTCCGCATTCGATAATAGGCCTCAGCTTACTTATTCCAATTTTATTTTTCTTACTGGGAAGGGTAGGAACCCCTGTCACTGCTGGCTGGGGCTCTGTTAACCACTTTGCCTCCTGAGGATTTATCCTTATTCCTGACCAGGCCATTTTTTGCTTTATGGCGCTGCGTTACGTTACTGACAATTGCGCGGTCATGCAACGCTGCACCCGAATAAAATTTATGTCCTTTTTTTCCCATGAATTGAACATTCTTTCAGTGGTATTTGATCGCCTGTGAGTTTTTAATTTTTTGCGTTATAAAAAAAAAGACCGATAATTTTGAGAAAAAAAAATATGTTGGACTTTTTGCTATTAAAAATGTTCAGTAAAAAAAAGAACTGACACTGTACTAATGGCACTGAGCAGGAAGGGGTTAAAATGAGGGGCAAGCAAAGGGTTAACTGTGTGCTGTGTGCTTTTTTTTACATAGTGCTGTGTCCACGTGTTTCACTGTAAGCACACTGCTTTGCATGCCTGTGCTGTGCACAGCCATCCAAAGCAGTGTGCACGAGCTGACAGGGAGGAGAACTGTTTTGTTTACAATGCTCGGCAATCAGTATGGGGAAACTTCTCTCCATACTATCTGTCAGATTTGTAAACAGCTCGGCCGTGCGGATCTCTGCCCAGATGGCCATGTCACTCATTCACAGAGTTCTGTGAATGAGTGCCTACAAGTTCCGGCAGCCTTAGTGGCTGCCGGCTTGTAGTTTTTAATGAACTGCCACGGCAGTTTGGGGGAGGGGTATTAAGGTGTGGGTTTGTTTTTCAGGGTTGGACATGGCCCCTTAGTTCCAGTGAAGGAACTCTTAAGGCGTCAGCACACCAAGACATTTTGGACAATTTCATGCTTCCAACTTTGTGGGAACAGTTTGGGGATGGTCCCTTCCTGTTCCAACATGACTGCGCACCAGTGCACAAAGCAAGGTCCATAAAGACATGGATGAGCAAATTTGGGGTGGAAGAACTTGACTGCCCTGCACAGAGTCCTGACCTCAACCCAATAGAACACCTTTTGGAAGAATTAGAGCGGGGACAATGAGCCAGGCCTTCTTGTCCAACATCAGTGACTGGCCTCACAAATGCGCGTCTGGAAAAATGCTCAAATATTCCCGTATACACACTCCTAAACCTTGTGTACAGCCTTCCCAGAAGAGTTGAAGTTGTTAGAGCTGCAAAGGGTGGGCCAACTTAATATTGAACCCTACGGACTAAGACTGCAATACCAATAAAGTTCATTTTTGTGTAAAGGCAGACGTCCCAATACTTTTGGCAATATAGTGTATATGTACATTAAGTGGTCTTCAAGCAGTTAAGCTATTTAGACCTGAGGTATATATGGAAATAAATAAATTGACAGTAGCTATACCTTCGGCGCAAGTTATATGATCATTGTAAAGGGGAACAGTCTATATACAACAGTCCTTAAACACAAATGAATGAGAGTCCATCCAGGAACAGGAGTAGAATCACGGGAGCATGGATGTGTCTGTAACTTATGGCTAGCCTCTTATGGGAGTAGAAGTGATCTCCAAATAGCACATGCAAGACAAGGGAAATATAAAAGCGCCTCTAAGTGTAGACTGTTAAAAATTTTTTATGAAAGAAATGTGTCAAGAGCAACTCAAATTATGATGATTAAAAACAGGCACATAAGAAGTCTATCCCTGGTGAGGCAAGATAAATCTCTCGCGCTGTAGCTGTGTCAGCCCGCTCATCTTGGTCTAGCGAGATGACTGAGTATGTAAGGAGACCAGGAAGGAGGGCTTGAACGCTCATGGAGTGCAGCGACAGGCATGATGATGTCACCAGGCATATAGCAACACATTTCTCCACATGAGCACTGAGGATGACCTGTCAGGCTTGCTCCTTTGCCAAGCGAGACTCCTCTCAGTCGAGCTCCATGAAATTTAAGTCTTGAAACTATGTTGGCCTTTTCCATAATATAAAGCCTACAGTCTTGTTGTTTTCTTCTGATGGAGGTCTGACATAGTCTAGAGCAGGGGTGGGCAAACGTTTTGACTTGAGGGCCGCAATGGGTTCATATATTGGACCCGGGGGCCAGACCAAGAGTAGATGAATGATGTGTATGTGTCATCCATAGTAAGTATAGTAATATTCCCCCATAGTAAGCATAGTAATTAATCCCCCATATAGTAATTCATCCCCCATAGTAATTCATCCCCCATATAGTAATTCATCCCCCATATAGTAATTCATCCCCATATAGTAATTCATCCCCATATATTAATTCATCCCCCATAGTAATTCATCCCCCATATAGTAATTCATCCCCCATATAGTAATTCATCCCCCCTATAGTAATTCATCTCCCCTATAGTAATTCATCTCCCCTATAGTAATTCATCCCCCCTATAGTAATTTATCCCCCCTATAGTAATTCATCCCCCATATTAAGTCCCCAAGTCCCCCCTGTGTCAATTCACTTACCTTTGCTCCACGCGTTCCTCTTGCCGTGTTCCCGCGCCGTTCCGGTGTAGCATGAAAATCTGTCTCCTATGAGGATCTGTCCCCCTCGACGTATCTTCGCATGTGCCAGTTTCAGGCATTAGCAGCCGATCGGCGATCTCCGGCACATGCGCAGATACGTCGAGGGGGACAGATCCTCATAGGAGACAGATTTTCATGCTACACTGGTCTTCAGGGCGGACTATGAGAGGAGCCTAGCTCCCCTCACGTTCTCCGCGGGCCGGATTAAAAGGTCCGCTGGGCCGTATACGGCCCGCGGGCCGTAGTTTGCCCATTGCTGGTCTAGAGGTATGTACCCCAGACCAACTAGACATAGACCATAAGTTTATAGCACGGTGCTGCAAAACACTGTGTGAGTCATTGACTGATCCAGCAAAAAAGCCATTATTTCCCAATTCAACACTGTACGACAACGCTGCATGATGAACTAAAGCTTATAAATGTTGTAACATAAGTTCATATAACCTTTTCCAGTCTTTAATAATCCATATGTGGCAACCTCTGCCCTAGTCAAGCAATTTTTTCCCCTAATGTTGCCACTGTAGCAATGACTTCATTAAGCCTCTCAACCCTGCAACTTGAAGTCTTCTTTTAACAGTTGAAAGTGAGACTTGCTGACTATGATCATTGTTAGTTCAAGCTGTTGTCCTTTGAGATAAGCATTAAGTAAACCCCTCAAAAACTTGTTTATGATTCTGATGTGGCCTTGGATCTGCGAGACCTGTTCCTGTCAATGTTTCCTCCAGTGTCTTTCAGTATTGTAGGAAATGGTCCTGACTAACATCTTGGCTTTTTAAAAAAAGAATTCTAAAAGAAAAACCTGCATTTTAAGGGTTATAACCTTAACTTTAAAATGTATATTAATTTATAGTTTAACCTACATTTCTAACACTCAGTTTGCCACTTTGTGCCATTTCAGGATATTCACACATTTCAATTAAAACTGCAGAAATGCAGAAACTGTTTTCGTTCAAAAATCTTTGACTGTAAGTGTGTGTGTGTGTGGTTATATATATTTATAGACTAGAAACATGAGCCCTCAACTGGAGATAGTCTGACAGTCATATAATGACATAAATATATTCTCTATATTTTATTGTATCAAAAAAGCAAAACACGTCAACATTATGAGACATTCCTAATTAAAAATATTTATAATATTATTGTGTGACTTATTATATCAGCATTGCTCTATATCATTTATGGTTGACTTATTGAATACAGAGGGCTTTAGGGTCGGGCCCCCAACATGTCTGACGAGTAGCATGATAGTTTTGTTTTTGTGGGTCTATTCCAGCCTGGGCCCACAAGGAGTGTGCTATGTGGTGCTTGCCATCATTCAAAATAGAAGACAAATGGCACTGGACGTTGAAGCCATCCGTAGGGACTAGCACCAAGAAGTATTTCAGCAAAAATTGCTTTTTATTTTAAAGGCACAAGGCAGAATATTAAACAAACAGTACTAGAATCACATCAGGCGTGTAATTTTGTTTTTTTAAAAGACTAAAATTGGTCAAAATTAGTAACTTCAGATTTAACAATAGCCTTATGCTTGTCTTAATATCTCTAAATTTTTAAAGTTCCTGTTTGGACATAAAATATTATACCTGGAAAGGAGACAGAATAGTTTTATTTCATTTATTTATATATTTTTTTATTCTATTTTATAAATATTTTATAAATTTTTTTTACAATGTATGAATGAATGGATTTGCGTTTGTAATCAAATCGATTCATAGCACTCTGCTATGAAGTGAGTACAATGGTGAGTCACAATTGTCCTCATTTCAACTGCTGCCATTCACATGAATGCCTTTGCTTACCTTCAAACCTGTTTAAAAATTATGAATGGGTCTGAAGATGAATAAACCCATTGATACCAGTAATCTGCTTACTGGGGAAGAAAGGAGAGAATTCTGACAGGAAGACAGGTGGCCAGGAGTGATCTGACTAGGTGAAAGAGGGGCAGGAGATTAGAGCACTTTGACTGGGTGCGAAGACTGGGAGAGTAGGAGTCTGATGGTGGAAAGGAGAAGTGGTGTGGTTGGTGGGGACATGTTTGGGGCACAAACGATTGACAGGGGATGAGGTGGCCAGAGAGAACAGCAGCTGATGCATGCAGTGTGAAAAGCACATTTCCAAACTATGCGTGCATAGTTTGTTTATAAAGGAGCAAGGGCCAATCTGTCAGCACCTGAACTAAAAAACTGCCAGCATTGGTCATAGTTATACAGAAATGCTGACAGTGGCTCCTGTAAAAATATAAACAACTATGTTCTCCAGACCTGTAGGGAGGTCTAGAGCATAGTGGGCTGCAGGCTCAGTGCTGGCAGGCTGCATACAGCACATGGGCCACTTGTTGACTACTAAGGCTTTCTAAAAACAATATCTTCCAAGATGTATTCATTATCATATATTTTAATCCAATCCACAAGTATTTCAGAGTGATATGCTACTATCTTAGCCCTAGCAACAAGCCATGTTAATAGCCAGGTGCACTTGAGTAAGTTAATACTGTCAACAAAAATGAATCAATATCCTCATTGATAGAGGTTTATTGAGGATCTATAGTAATGCTACCAAGTTGTTAGATATACTGTAAATGCCAAAGGAAGTCACTGATGGATGACATGGTAGGTCAGAATGCAGTAGCTCACATATAGATGCTTATATATACACCACATCTAATGTAGAATACAAAGCATCTGGACTGTGATATTGTTGCAGGCAGCTTACACATGTGGGACTGGAGCATTAATGCAAAGGCCTACTGAGTGCAATGTATATTTAGCTTATGAGTTACATGTGTATAAAACACTTGTGTTGAATCAGGGTCTCTCAACTATTGTAGAGGAATGCAGAAGAGGTGGAAATTGGAATGGACTCCTCCTGCAAAGGGAATATAGTTGGATTCACCAACTTAGAGACTTTGAAGGCCCTGGTATTAAAAAAAAAAATACATTTCAGTTGCTTTTTGGGAGATAAATGGAGAGAAAATGGATATTTAACTGTCGCTCTCTAATTATTGGGGCTTGAGTATTAAAGTTTCCCATGATGTTTGTGTAAAATTGTGTTATCCTTTGATGGAATCTCATTGACAATTTTTAGGATCTAGCTATGTGCGGAGCTCCGTAAGCCTGTTGTCCTTTGGGTGATGACCATGTTACAGTACCTTTATTTGTGAATAATATGATATCACTCATAAATCCCTGAGCTCTGCGAATATAATAATCAAACCAGTCTAGGCTATGATTTTTTTTTATGAATAATTAATAATTTGGCATATCCTGTCTGACACACAATTGAGACAAAAATGGTTGCCATCAAATATAGATAGACGTAATATCACACTGATGAATTATTTATTTATTTCAGGTACTTATATAGTGCCGTCAATTTACACAGCGCTTTACATATATATTGTACATTCACATCAGTCCCTAACCCTCAAGGGGCGTGCAATCTAAGGTCCCTAACTCACATTCATATACTAGGGCCAATTTAGACAGGATCCAATTAACCTAGCAGCATGTCTTTGGAGTATGGGAGGAAACCGGAGTACCCGGAGGAAACCCACGCAAGCACAGGGAGAACATGCAAACTCCAGGCAGGAGGTGACGTGGCTGGGATTCGAACCAACAGCCCGAGTACTGCCAGGTGGAAGCGCTAACCATTTAGCCACTATGCCGCCCATGTTGAAGTTTGTATTAATAAATTAGTTCTATCATTTGATGCAAGAGTTATAGGTACATTGTTAATGAGAGAAGATATTACTGATCAATGACCACTCTCATCCTTCTCTTATTGTATGTTGCTATAAACATTCATTCCTCTAATTATTAGCTATAACTGCTCTAGGGGATGTTTTCTCCTCCAACTATATGCACCCAGTGCATGAGACAATAATAGACAACACTGTGTGTGAAGTTAAGTCTGTTTAATATAATTCTTTTAGTAACTGCGGTCTTTACTATATAGTACTATTTATGTCTGATATATGAGCAGCACTAGGAAACCTTGGTTTCAAATATGAAATGTAACAAGAAGGATGGACCATAACATAGAAGTGTACATAAGAAAGGAGTTGACATATTTGGATGCAGCAATCAGTGATCAACTAAGGCCACACTCCCACTAAGGAAGTCCAAATGCGGAAGAAATGCAGACGGTTTCTGTGGCCTTGCGTGTCCCTGAGGGCCATGCAATGGGCCAGCTGTGTATAGCAAACTGAAGAAGTCCATATCAATTAGTCACTGTGAGATTTACAGTCTTTGACACCTTTGGTACCACTATCCAATGGCAAACAGATGGTGTTAATGGTTTAAGCTGCTATATTGGAAAGAGGAACTTGAGTTCCCTGGACTGGGGTGATGAAAGGCCATCTCTTATAGGCTCAGGACAGCTATCTGAGTCAAGTACAGTGGTGAAACTCAACCTGCACAATAGTTGAGAGTGGGACATCCTGCCTCAACACTAGTATTTTATGTATGTATGTATCAGGACATACTACACTCAGTAGGCAAGCCTTAATACTTCAGTTCCATACGATGAGGTGGCGTTTATACTGTATCTAACAACTTGGTAGTGTTTCCTCTCTTTGGGGAAATTTGTAGTGGTAATTGCGAGGTCATGCATGCTTATACCAAAAGAGCTTTCTTTTGGTGGTATTTGAGCACCACTGGGTTTTTTATTTTTTATTATATTGAAAACCAATATTTTTAACTTTTTGTTATAAAGCATATCCAATTAAAACTTTTTAAAAATCGAATTTTTTCATAAATTTAGGCCAAAATGTATTCTGCTACATGTCTTTTGGTTAAAACAAAATCCCAATAAGTGTATAATTATTGGTGTGGGAAAATTATAGTGTCTACAAACTATGGTATATATACACTGGAATTTTTATTTTTTTATACTAGTAATGGAGGTGATCAGTGGCTTATAGTGGACTGTGCAGCGGGCATTCTGACACTGATGCTGGCTGGGAGGTACACCAACTTAGCAGAAGAAACTTACTGCTGGTGGTTGCAAGTGAATATTACATACCAAGCCTGTTTTGTCTAACAAAATTAAAACATTATATTACTTTCTGATTTAGATAAAAATGAATGGATTTGTGGCTTCTTTAACTACTAGAACCTTTTTTCTTTAAAGAAAGAAAGTGTAAAACATGTTTGAAATCCTCAGACATAAAATATGAACAAAGAACATCTTTCTATACTGTGTACTTGTCTCTATCTTAAAAGTGTTATTTTTTTTTCTCTGCTGCCTAGTTCCTCTGTTATCTGCATGAGTCACTTTCGACAGCTTTTCCCAACTCCAAGAGATAATTGTTTATGGGGGAGGAGAGTTCTGACACACAGTCTGTGATTGACAGCCACAGCTTTGCATGTGTCCCTTCCCTCCATTCAGATGTCAGACCTCCCTCTTCACTGAGCTCTGCTTTTCCCCCTGCTTTTCAGAGCTGAGAGATGCTGTGTGTTTTGGAAGACTGTGGAGGATATAGGGCTGTAGATAAATGGGTACAAGAAGAAAATAGGAAGGTAAAAGTATGGAAAACAAAAGAAAAATTTTCCCATTTATTTTTTATAGTATGAAAAATGTTTTCTTTTTAAAAAAATAAATGCACATTTTTTGCAGGTAATATATTTTTTCTAAGAAGCCTTCAGAGCATTGCACGTGTGACCAGCAGATTATGGGTGCAGTCTTGGACTCCTGCAGATTCTCAGGATCGCTGTCTACCTGTACCTCCTATGAGCAGGCAGTTAATTGAGAGCAGGAGTATCAATGGACTATGTGAGCGCTCACCAGAGCTCTCATAGTTCATTGAGAACTACAAGCCATCAGCCACAAAGGCTGATGGTACTTTGTCTATCCATACACAGGAGACTGTGATTGAATGATGTGACCATGCAGATGGAGCCCCTCATGGCTACACTATTTTCAAATTGTGACAGTGAGTGCAGGGAAAGGATCCCCGCCCGCTGTCGCAGGGATCATGGGGAGAGGTTGCAGATGCTGGAACATGTTACAACCTAAAAATGGATGGAACATGTAACATGTTCCAAAGGTAAACTTATCCTGTAATAAGATAAGGATAGCCTTTACCCTGACAAGATTTATACAATGTCAGTATGTTGAATGATGTTGCACATGCTTTATTGAGTGTAATTTTAAGTTTTATTATTATATTTTTTTACCTATTTAATTTTATGGGGCTCTGATTAGGACAGGGGTCCATCCCTCACATGCACCTTTGCAACAACAAATCACCTATAGTAGCAATCTTTCACTTTCTGCTATTAACAAGCAATAGATCACTATTGCAGTGAACTGTTGCTACAGATGAAATGAGGGTAGATCAGATACATTTGGTCCTGCCTAAAGATGGCTTTGGGCGCCAAGAGGAAAGGTTTACGATGTCACAGATTACATTAACGCAATTTTTTTCAACGTAAAACAGAAGCATTGTGTTGCAGTAGGCTGTAGCATGCTTATACTGAGGTGATCTTGAACAGTATTTCATGCCTACAAGCTGGCCTGCTGGACTATGGCTGTCATGGACAATGGGCTGTTTAAGCAAAAACACCAGCAGGGAACCACCAGGATCACTGAAACTGGCAGCTATTTAGAAATGGCACTGAGACAAACAAGTATAATTATTGTTTTAAAACATCACCTTGATAACATTTTATTCCTGTGTTTAACTATTTATCTACAGGAAGTGCTTCTGACTAACTTCTTTGGTAAGTTTGGTACATGCACAATGAAAATACAGTTAATTTTCTATAAGGATTAAAGCTTAATCAAAAGATATTTTCCAGAAGATTGTCTTTGTTTTTTTTCCGAAACCACCACCCACCAGAGTCAATCCGGTACTCAGAGTCAGTAGGGGGTTTACTGCTGAAAGGGCTTGAAATAGTATGTAATAATTGTCCATCCTTGGCTTTTAAGATCCTGTGTAGAACTTTCTATGTATAGGCCATGAAGTGACTTTTATGTTTTTTAAGGCTGAAAATGTAACTAGTTGTTAAAGAAAGATACATGATTTAACAAAACAAAGCCTTGTGCTAGTTTGGGTGTTGAAAAAGATGTCTCCCAGTTTAAGCTCGATTAAATATCTGGGGTGTTAATATTTGCTACTTGAATTGGCCTTGTGTCACATCATGATGACTAAAAGTGATTTGGAAAAATGCCTACTTCATGTGAGCAAGACTTAACAATCTATGCTCTAGGCCTGCAGTGCATAAAAAACTCTAATTTATTCAGGGTGAACCTAAATACAAACAGAACTCAACCAATGCAAACATTCTTTGAAAGCCAAACATATAACAGGAATTTATCACCTTATATGACTCAGCCACTTTTTTCAAATGAGCTTTTGTGAGATTTTCTCTCGAATTTCCTTTTAATCTTGCATCGAACCTAAAATGTAAAAGTTAAAATGAAAAGTTTTTAAATCCAGGGCACTCCTAAAACGTAATGTGAAACATTTTTATCAGTTTATATATGTTTATGGTACACTGTTGAAATATGTTTTTCAACACTTTAAAGAGACTAATTAGAAAAAAAAAGTGGCCCCAACTTTTTTTGCAAAAAGTGTAAACACACATCTCCTTATTAGTCCCTTTTGGTCTGTTAAATAAGCATTTGAAAGCATTTTGTTGCATCTGCCTGATAAGTGCCAAAAATGCAGTACCAGTTTATTATCCCAGAAAGTCAGTGCTGTCCCGTGTCCTGTATACTCACTAGTGTTATCTTAAGTAGGGATGAGGTTCAGCCCAATTTGTCTGTATTGACAGTCAGAACAAGTCATTAATTTACGTTGCCCCCTGGGCACAGACCCCCACATCTACTGACCAGGGAGTTGGCAAAGATATCTTTGACCTCATCAACACAGGGAGAAGGTGCTTTGCCAGTAGGAAGGGGAGGTTCTACTGGCAAGGTTCCTTCCCCATGTTGAGAGCAAGTGGCCTCATATACTACTGTTTAGGAGGGGGGTGCACACTTGCTGTTCCCACTTCCCTGACCAGCCAGGATGCTTGCTCAGATGACAAATTACCCTGGAAAGCTACTATTCTCATGCTGAGGAAAGGTGACCAGATATGGAAAAAGAGAGGAGGAGCAGTGAGTGCACTACCTTCCCCCTCATCCTGGTTAAGGGTCTGGAACAGATAAAGGGATCTCCAGCCACTTTGTTTATGAATGGAAAACAAGCAGTTTTCTATAGTAACTTGCATACACTTGTACAGGTATGCTACACAACAGGCAGGTTTGGGGAATACCACAAGCAAGTTACATACTTGTAATTAAATTTTGCATTTTTAATTTTATCATGTAAGCATTATTAAAACAGCTGCTTCCTGTAAACATATTCAATACAATATTTTGAGGGTTTTTTTTTAAGTGAAAAAAATTTGTGTATGTCCTGTTCAGTGTGAGGCTTAGTACAAGTGCTTAAATACTGTGCATGTAGTCACTACAAGATATTGAGTGCCTTTTAAAGGGAAATTTATACACCTTAATGTTGATATTTTTAAGAAAAGATAGCTGGTATATGTCCTGTTTATGATGTGGCCTTGCACAAGTGTTTAAATACTATGCACTTAGTCACTACAATATTTTGGGGGCTTTTTAGGTGAAATAAATTCACCTAAGTTGATTTTTGTTTAAGTAGTGGACTGGTGTCCGCCCTGGTAAAAATTTGGCTTTACAAGTTTTTAAATACTGGGCACGCAGTCACTACATTATTTTGATTTTTTTTTTACTTTGAAATATATTATTATAGATTAATATTTTATTGGCTTTTTTGTCAAATAAATACACTCTATTATTATTATCAAAAGCTAACTGGTGTGTCTCCTGTTCAAAGTGAGGCTTAAAATATACACCCCAAAGTTGGAAATAATTTTTATTCAAAGCTGTCTGGTGTGTGTCCTGTTCAAAATGTGTCCGGGTAAATATGCTTAAATATTGTGCATGGGATTATAATATTTTGCTTGCTTTCTTTTGGACATACTTAAAACAGAAAAATGGTCACATGGGACATAACTTACAGTTTGTATGATATGTCCTTTGTGCTGATTCTTTGTGTTTTAGGAGAAACAGGGGCGGACTGATCAGGGGTGGACTGACCATTTGGAAACTTGGGCACTGCCCGAGGGCCCGGGGTCAGTAGGGGGCCTCATGAGATGCCCCTGGTACCTTTTTCATAGGCTTTTTTGAGTTTGGGCAAGGACACGGGCCCCATGATCCCCTTTTGCCCGGGGGCCCCAGGAGTTGTCAGTCCGCCCCTGGGACTGACCATTTAGCCACTAGGGCACTGCCCAAGGGCCCGGGGTCAATAGGAGGCACCCATGAGATGCCCCTGGTACCTTTCATAGGCTTTTTTTGGGTTGGTTTGAGTGTGGGCGAGGACACAGGGGCCCCATGATTTCCTATTGCCCCATGAGTTGTCAGTCCGCCCCTGAGAAGAAATCTTCAGTATTCCTACCCCTCATCCCTGCCACTGTAATCTTGCAATGTACGGCGTTTAAGCTAAAGTCTGACAGAAGCACTCATCAAGAGATTTTATACTTTGCCTGCCCTTTTCTGCCTGATCTGCTATTGAATGATACAGGATCTCTGAATGGAGAGTGGAGCTTTAATCATCCGCCAGTATTATGGCTTCTTATGGCGGCAGAAGCTAGGAAAGATGAAGATTTCTCTAGAAAAAAAATGAAGAATCAACACGAGAGATACATCACACTTACTGTAGGTAATGCCCCTTGTGCAAAATTTTCTGTTTTCAGTTTAGGCTAAACTTAGACTTTAAACTCTAATGTAGCTGCATAATGTGTCTCCTTTGCAAAATGTGGCCTAGAAAAGTGCTTCAATACTGTGAATAGAATCATTGCAATATTTCTTGTTTTTTTCTGTGAAATAAAGCACTTTGTTTTTGATTTCCTCATTAAAAACCTGTATCTTGCCTCCCTGGGAAACTGCAGCCTGGTAAAAGCTGCCTACATGTGTTGCTTTCTGTGCATTGAGTCAATACAATATTTTATTACTTTTTTTTCTCTGTACACACCGTAATTTTTGTTCATGATAAAACATGCATGGTCCCTCCCTCTCAATTGCCAGCACAATAATGCTGCTAATGTACTATGCATCAACTGCGCAATATTTTTCGCTATTTTTTGTGAAATATAGTAGACTGTGATTTTTTTAGTTGAAACATCAGTTCTTTGACTCTGTACAGTATTTCTGTCCCTTTATCTGACTTCCAAAACTAGAATTTCATGATAAATATGTATGTGTCACCTGTCTTACCATCCAGATGTTACTTCTCCAACCTATATCCTATGCCTACAGGATTACACCACTGAATGTGACAGGAATTTTCCATCACACTACACGTGTGTCACAAGTGAAAACTAAAACCTGTGTGGCTATAGAGTAGAGGATTATAGCAGACAGTGCTGGGTTCACAGGGGTGCTGTAAGCCTTCATCTCATTGTAAAAAGGGACGTGAAGTTCCTCTACAGTAACTATAGTTTGATGCCTGCTACACTCCACTACTTTACCATGCATCAAAAGCCTTGTTTGGTTGCATACTTCTCCCTTGGTCACAATGCACATGCAATATCTACAGATATATAGCACTGCATTGACATTTACACCATTCTCTAGCGAGCACGTGTTCACTACAGAGTAAATTCAGGTTCCCCTAACTGGTCATTGAAAGTTTCAAGAAGAGAACCTGTGAACCTGAGTACCAATGTTCATTTTGATGTTAGTTCTAGCACTGTGAGCTGTGTAAAAACAAGGTGCAACTAAGGGGCTGCAGAGAACAAGCTGGAGGAGCCAAAACAAATTGCATGGGAAAGTGTATTAACACTTCTTACCCTATTGTATTGGTTCTGAAATACTTTTTAAGAGTATTTTCTATTTTGAGTATTTCCTGCATGTGAAGCTCAGCGCAGTAGACATAAAGTTTACAGAGTAATCTTCAGGCACCTGCACAGCTTATTTACAACTGTTGAAAACAATAAAAGAGTATTTGTATTTGTAGATTTGCAAGCATGCACACTTTTGTCCAAAAAATGTAAAAGATCTTGCAATAAAGAAAATGAAAAGTTACCTCTGCTTTAAACCTTTTAGTTATGCTTTCAAATTTTCTGTTGCAGTTCTTCCCTGCATATAATGACAGCTTATTACAAATAGGGTCAATGAGGGCTGAAAATAATTCATATAATTTTTGAGTTGTTGGTGAGAGCCTTTACTGTCCACTAAATCTCTCCCTCTGGTCCATTAAAAAGCAATGTATGTGTTGAAGGGGGGCAGCTAGGTGTTTAGAAGAGGGACTACCAGAGTGGTAAGTTATAACCTATTATACCCATGTAAAAGGGGCCTTCAGTATTTTCCTATATACACAAATAAAGCGCACACTAGCAATATTAACAGATTCTACTTGAATTTTAAGTCCTGGGTCAAATTATCTGAAAGGTAAACTGTGGTTATAAATAATAATAATTGAAAATTATTAATATGCCCACCCATATATTTATTGTAACAGTGGTTGTACCTAAACAGTTTTGTATGTTACCCTAAAGACCATTTAATATTGTAAACAAACTCCAGGCAATTTATTGAGGAATTACACTCTTTGATTTAACTCTCTCTCATAAATCGGGGAACACGTATGCAGCACCATGACAACTGTAGATTTATATATTTACACTGCTCAATAAAATTAAAGGAACGCTTTTTAATCAGAATATAGCATCAAGTCAATTAAACTCTTGGGATATTGATCTGGTCAGTTAAGTAGCAGAGGGGGTTATTATTCAGTTTCAGCTGCTTTGGTGTTAATGAAATTGACAGGTGCACTAGATGGGCAAAAATGAGACGACCCCAAAACAGGAATGGTTTTTACAGGTGGAGGCCACTGACATTTTTTCCCTACTCATCTTTTCTGACTGCTTTTCACTAGTTTTGCATTTGGCTAGGGTCAGTGTCACTACTGGTAGCATGAGGCGATACCTTGACCCTACAGAGGTTGCACAGGCAGTCCAACTCCTCCAGGATGGCACATCAGTATGTGCCATTGCCAGAAGATTTGCTGTCTCCCCCAGAACAGTCTCAAGAGCATGGTGGAGATTCCTGGAGACAGGCAGTTAATCTAGGAGAGCTGGACAGGGCTGTAGAAGGTCCTTAAATCATCATCAGGACTGGTATCCTTTGTGCAAGGAGGAACAGATGAGCACTGCCAGAGCCCAACAAAATGACCTCTAGCAGGCCACTGGTGTGAATGTCTCTGATCAAACAATCAGAAACAGACTTCATGAGGGGGGCCTGAGGGCTCGACATCCTCTAGTGAGCCCTGTGCTCACTGCCTGGCACCATAGAGCTTGATAAGCATTTGCCATTGAACACCAGAGTTGGCATGTCTGCCACTGGCGCCCTGCGCTTTTCACAGATGAGAGCAGGTTCACCCTGAGCACGTGTGACAGATGTGAAAGGGTTTGGAGAACCATGGAGAACATTATGCTGCCTGTAGCATCGTTCAGCATGACCATTTTGGTGGTGGGTCAGTGATTGTCTGGGGAAGCATATCCATGGAGGGATTTACAGACCTCTACAGGCTAGACAATGGCACACTGACTGCCATTAGGTATCGGGATGAAATTTCTGCACCGATTGTCAGACCCTACACTGGTGCAGTGGGTCCTGGGTTCCTCCTGGTGCACGGCAATGCCTGGCCACATGTGGCGATAGTATGCAGGCAGTTCCTGGAGGATGAAGGCATTGATTCTCTTGAATGGCCCCCACACTCGCCTGACCTAAATCCAATAGAACACCTCTGGGATGTCATGTTTCAGTCCATTTGAGGGTGCCAGGTTGCACATCAGACTGTCCAGGAGGTCAGTGATGCCTTGGTCCAGATCTGGGAGGAAATACCCCAGGGCACTATCCATCTCATTAGGAGCATCCCCTGATGTTGTCAAGCATGCATACAAACACATGGGAGTCATAAAAACTAGTGAGTACCATTTGGAGTTGTTGCAATGACATTTCAGCAAAATGGACTAGCCTGCTGTATCATTTTTTCACTTTGATTTTTGGGGTATCTTTGAATTCAGTCCTCTGTAAGTTGATAAGTTTCATTTCCATCAAGCAATGGGGCATCCTTACGTTCCTAACACATTACCCAGTCCACATCAGTATAGATATCCAGCATGATATTTTTCCCCATTGAGATCTGATGTGTTTTCAAAGTGTTCCTTTCATTTTTATGAGCAGTACATATAAAGCGGCTAGGGTGGCATGGTCTTGAGATGTAAAGGATGGGTGGGTATAGTTCCAGTATTATTATTTTATATATATATTATTTTATTATATTATATCCTATTGGCCTATGTTGCTGATGTAGAGAATATAACGCATCATGTTTGTGAGTTTTTTTAATTTCTTGATTATAAATAAATTGTCCCTAAGTAAATGTCAGTACTAGTTTAAGAAAAAAAAAATTGCATTCTTGGAAAAGTTTCAAAGAGTTTGACCTCAAACTGTTAGGGCACCTTAACGGTTTGAATAAGATGTACATTCTGCTGAAATTATCACATTACACATTTCCAAAATGTAAATTAACCGAGCCTTGCTCTAAAACGTGGGCAAAAGGTTACATAGATTATTAGGTTGAAAAAGACACAGGCTGTCCAGTTCAAACTAAGTACAGTATACAGTATTTGAGTAATTTTTCTTTAATAATTCCCATAGTCAGGCATATTTTGCTTCCTGAGGGAGACATCCTGTACATTTTCTTTTTTTTTTTAAGCTGTTGACACTCTCAGCTAGTGCTACTTCCAAAAGTATTCATGGTGGAGGAAGTTCCACATTTCTACTGCTAGATAACCCTTTCTGTAATCTAAGGTTAAACCTCTTTTTATCTAAACTTGTTAAATGTAGCAAAATGGGTTATGTTTAGTGAACATTTACTTTGTGTGCTTAAGTGCTAACCACTTTGCCACTGTGCCACCCCACTTTTGGTGCATTAAGTCCTAAACACATAAAAACAAAAAATGCTTTATGGTTTTGGTGAATAATTTTCAAGCAAAAATATATATTTTTAACTTTTTTTTTTTTTTTTTTTAACACTGACGTAAACATCACAGCACACCAATTAACTTCTTTACCATACCACTCTCTCCTGCTGAACACACTCTTTGTTAGCATAGTTGATTGGCTCTTTGTGCTTCTGCTTCCTTCCCCAGTTTGAGTTATACTGTACCGGACTGCAAAAGGCCAATATCAAGTCAGATTCATGTACAAGCACAGTTTGTAATAAAAAAATACATTTTAAGTATGGATTAATGAATACAGATCAATCATTTTTACCTTTTATATATAGGACAGGAGTGCAGATTTAAACTAGTTAAGGGCAGCAAAGATGGCATGGGGGGGCCAAAAACATAATTTTGACATGCCTGCCTCAAAATGTGTTTGGGTAAGGGTGATCAGCCACTCTGGGACATAATTACCTTTGCTGCAGGCAATGAATGAGTTTATATAAAAGCAGTAAATAACATATTTGCACTTTGTTATGTCTACGTTCTAACTATATTATGTATGACTTTGGAGGCATTGTATTACACGAAGTCATTTTTAACACTGGAGGAGTTACTCAGAATCTTGGGTCCGAATTATTTCTCCATGGTGATAGACCCCTCTAGCTATTGCCATATTAAAACACAGGTTATGCAGTCTGGGTCTTCCTTTTCATCTAAACCTTTTGTCAGTGATGACCTCACTGACTGAAGTGTGACAGTTTTTATATTAAGAGTTCATAAAAGAAGAAGAAAAAAGCAGGCCTCTCTTGAAGTCTTTAATCTGCTTAACAGTCGCCATATGTTGTGCATAATTTCACTTGTATTAAATATGAATGGCATTACAGTTCTTTCAACAAATTACTGCCGTTGTTTTCAGAGATAGGAAGAAAAACATGAAAGATTAGAGACCATGTGAGAAATTTAATTCTGTGAGGAAACATATTAAAGAGTTAGAATTCTGGCCACCAACATATTTTGGCACAGAACCGATACATGTACAAATCTTTGGCTGTCAGCAGTGAGTTCTGTTGAAAAGATCAATATTAACAATATCATTTGTTCAAGAGAGTACAACTGGTGACTAATATTATTCATAGTCAAACTAAACATTTTCAATGGGTTGCAGCAAAGGGCAAAGGATCACCTTTCTTTACGCCTGACAAAAGACCTGTTTGCTCATGAAACATGCTGATAGTGGTTTTATGCTTCATTTTACATACCACCATGGCTTTTTAACTGTCGTTTTTATATGTAGGAAGTGTTAAAACAAATCTGAGTTCATTTATTAGGCTCATATTTAAAATATAGAGAATACATTTCTCCTAGAAGTAGATATAACCTATCGTCATATAAAATTTAATATGTCAATGTAATTTCAAAAGTTTTTTAATCTTTTTTTTTTTTAAATATGCAGTTTTCATTTAACCCGTTGCCACCAGGCCTATAGCCAGATGGCGGCCGGGCGAACAGCTCGCCCCTTCGGGTGGATGCCATATGGCGTCTTCTCCGGAGCGTGCATTGCGCATGCCCGCAGGGTCGCGCTGTGGTGTGATCTGTCACTGGCCGTGTACCTCGGACACGGCCGATGACAGATCTGTGTACCAACCCCGATGCCAGTACCATGTGACCTGCTGTGACCAATCACAGCAGGTCACATGACAGTTGTATACAATGGATGGCTTCCTTTCATGGCATCCATTGTATACAAGTGTGTCTAGCTGTGAATGGTCACAGCGATCACATGCACAAGCTTGGCCAATCACAGCCCAGCTATGTCATGTGATTAGCCGTGGCCAAATCACAGCTAATCACAAAAAAAAACCCTGAATGAATCAATTTCATTCAGGTAAATGCTTGCTTATAGCAAAGTAATTCTTTAATTCTTTGCTATAAGCCAATTGTGTAAAAAAAAGGTCATAGTGAAATATGAAAAACAAAATCTTAAAAAAAGAGCAAAAAATTTAATAAAAAATTTAAAAAAAGTTAAAACAAATTTTACAAAATTATCAATTTTTTTTTTTGTACTGTCACCAGTCAGTGTCCCTGATCACCGCCATGCCAGTTATATGAGGATGCTGTACTGCACTGCTGACAGTATGTAAAAAAAATATTGAAAATAATTTTTTTAATTTCTTCATTTTCCAAAAAATTCTGACAAAAATTACAACTTCAAATAACTTGCCATGCCTCTTATGAAATACGTCGGACTGTCTACTTTGCAAAAAGGGGTCATTTGGGGGATATCTGTACTGTTCTTACATTCTTGGACCTCAAGAAATTAGATTGGCTGTCAGTACTTCAGGACTGATCAATTTTCAGATATATCCCATAGTTTGTGAACTCTCTATAACTTTCCTACAGACTAAATAATAAATACTAATTTGGGTTAGTTTCACCAAAGACATGTAGCAGAATACATCTTGGCCTAAATTTATGAAGAACAATTATTTATTTGCAAACTTTTATAACAGAAACAAAGAAAAATTTTTTTTTTTTTTAATTTTCAAAATAAAAACCCCAGTGGTGAATAAATACCACCAAAAAAAAGCTCTAGTTGTGTGACGAAAATAATAAAATTTTAGTTTTGGGTACAGTGTTGTATGACCGCGCAATTGTCATTCAAAGTGTGAGAGTGCTGAAACCTGAAAATTTGCCTGGGCAGGAAGGGGTTAAAAGTGCCCTGTATGGAAGTGGTTAAATAATGTGTGGTGATCCAAAGGTTGTTCAGGAGTTTTCTGTTATGGGGTGCGTGTCACTTGTAGCTCTGGTGGATTCTACAAGCACCTGTGCCAACACTGCACAGGCATGGTCTACCATGATCACTATCAGAAAGCTGGTCCAGAACATTGATGTGTAACCAACACAGGTGTGAGTACATGTCAACCTAAATAGGGGGAAAGGAGCTAAAAATAAAAGCAACACTGAAATACAAATACAAGAAAAATGGTATTTTATTGTAAAAATGTGCAATGATTTACGATACAGTGCTTTTGCAAACTACATAAGTTAAGTTTTATATGCGCATGATAAAGTTATATGCTGCTTTTGTTTTTTGCGAAAATTAGTATGTACCTTCTCTTACTAGCAAAATCATAATCCCTTTCATAAACATACTGTACAAACATTTACACCTAACAGGGGTTTTAAAGTGATTAAAATGGCTAGAATTTTTTTTTTTTAAATACCAGAGGAAATTCTCCATGCAATGGTTTTGCCACAAACCTCCTCTTCTGGGGTCTCTCTTGGAACCCTAGACTCTTCCTCTTCTTGGTGCACCACCATAAAAATCTAATTCCCATGGGGGCGCATCTGCGGGTTCACTCCCAAGCCAGGCTGTGTACATCTATTGACACACACAGCGTGGCTTGGCCCTGCCCCATTACCCATTCTACCCATAGGATTTGACTTACAGTAGAAGGAGCCAATAAGCTCTGTGAGGAGAGGAAGAGAGGGGATAGAAGATCTGAAGGTAGGACAGAATCAGATTGCTGACAGGCTCAGTAAAGTGTTTTGGGGGGAGGGAAACAGTGGGGGGTAGGCTCTAGAGCCACTTTAACTCTTCCCTTCACTATCCAAAACTAAAAAAAAAATATTTTGGCTGTGTTAAAAATCCATTGCTTTCTTAATAGGGATGTATACTAAAATTGAATAAATTTCCTTTTTTGTGTGTTTGTTATGGACAGAAAATGCATTACAGTGGTTAGCATTACTGCCTAGCAATAATAGGTTTGACAGTTCGAATTCCAGCCATGGCATTACCTGCATGGGGTTTTCATGTTTTCCTTGTGTATGTGTGGATTCTTCCCACACTCCAAGGACATGCTTGTAGACTGGCTCTAGTATGTGTGTGTATGAATGTGCGTTAAGGACCTTAGATCCTCAGCTCCTTGAGGGCAGGGACTGATTTGAAAATATAATACGTATATATGTAAAGTGCTGCGTAACTAGTTGTCGCTATATACATTAAATACCTGTAATTAATAAAGAATATTGTATATTCATTTTTAGTCAAGTAAATGTGAACATGTAGTCTTCTATTAATCGAGTAGGTGGAGCATTAGGGTTTTCCTCTGTCTCCTTACCACCTGTTGCAAAATGCCTGTCGTTTGCATACAGTAGATCAACAAGTTAAAGCAGAATTTCAGCCTCCAGCCTCTGTTCCTCAGTCTTCCTACCCTAAAGCATGACCCTGCTTACCCCCCGCTGTGTTTTTTTTAAATTTTTTTATAATGCCTTACATACATACCTTTATTAAAGCTGACTTTTGGCTAATCAAGTGACAACATGTCCTTCCTCTTGTTGCCTGGCAGTGGTTGGTTCATAACTCCTTTGCACCAACTGCCTCTCGGGCCTTTAAAAGTTCTAAAAGCTGGGAGGCGAAGGCAGGCATTCGGGTAACTGCTGTTGTTGATTACAAGTATGCATCAGAGTTTACTGATCCCTGCTGGCTACCATGCTGGGAGCGTGCAGGGAGTGTACTCTCAGTATGGTAAGTTGTTTACACAAGGCTTCATATATGCGGCCACTTGGCGTTGAGGCCCAACCGCTGACATCCCTGTATATTGTGTTCACTAAGAAACAGATCATTTATTTTTTTTTGTAACTTATCTACATTCTCTGCTGACACCACCAACTGTGGAAGGGCGTTCCACATCTTTACTCCCTAACAGTAAATGACCACTTTTGCAGTTTAGGATTGAACAACTTTTAGTCTAGCTTCACGGTGTAGCTGAGTACCTTCTTTAAAAACTTTAGGTTAAATATTTTCAATCTGTCACATTCAAAGATTTGTATATCACAAGTGTATCCCCTCATAAGCGTCTCTTCACGAGGGAGAATGTTAAATGTTTACAGACATAACTGAGGATCTCAAGTCTCCTTATTCATTTTGTTGCCTTTATCTGGACTCTGTCCAGTTCCAGAAATGGTCAGCATATGCAAGTTGTGCTTGCCATTGCATGCTATTGCTGAGTCTATCATTTATTAGGACCCTTTATTAGATCCTTTTCCATCATCTATTCCACCAGAGACTCTAACACTGGTGTGTAACTTGCATGCATCTTTTTAGCTCCCAAGTGCTTTATTCGACATTTTTTACACAGAACCTCATCTGCCCATCCCTCTAATGTCTTTAACGTTTCCATATCCTTTTGTGCAGTTCTTGCCCTGTTTAGTTTTGTGTCATCAGCAAACACTGAGATGTAACTATTTATTCCAACCTCTATATCATTTATGAACAAGTTTAATGGTCCACAGAGCCCTGGAGCACCCTGCTCACAGCTCAAGGCCATGCAGAAGATATGCCATTAATCATTGCCCTCTAGATGCCTTCCTACAGCCAGTTTTTAATATAGGTACATACCATATCATCAATAGCAAAAACTTCTTCATTCATAAATTAATGGTTTATGATGTGTTATTTCATATGCTTTAGCGAAATCTACATACATTATGTCCACAGACCTTCCTCTATCCAAATTACAGCTTGCCTCCGCATAGAATTGGTTGTTCTGACAAGAACGGTTCTTCATAAAACCATGTTATTTGCTACTAATACTACTATTTTCATCTGAAAATTATTGGATATGGTCCCTTCTCATTCCTTCCAATATGAAAACTAGTGAAACTTCTGCGCTACCTTCCTACTTAATGAATGGAAAATCAAACCACATAAATAAAGAAATAATAAATGGTGATGTGTTTTCCTAATAGGCTATAATTGAGCTACACAACGTGCAACGGTGCTGCTCACATTTAAATGCATTCCCACATTGTGAAATAAAGCAATTATTTACTTTTCATGCAGCACTCCCTGAAAAACTTGATAAGGTGTCTAACTCTGTGTTAAAAAAATCAATACATATACAATACATCAATACAATGATAAAAGTAATAGACCAATTAGTCCATGCATATAGCATAAATGAGTCCAAAGCCAATATTTATAGTCCCATGAGATGTTACAGCGCTGAGCAAACCCTTTGGCGCTATATAAACTCGTAGTAATAATAATAATAATAATGTTATTTAACCACTTGCCAACCGCGCTATAGCCGAATTACGACTGCAGCACGGTTGTCCAGTTCTGTTAGAGCTTCATATGATCACATGCTGTGGCAAAATGCCAATCACAGCACCCTTTTACCACATGACCAGTTGTGTCCAATGACACAGCAGATCACTGGTAAATGTAGTTGCTGGGTATCGGCTGCACTTTCCTTGCACTGTCACAGCGTGAGGAAAGTACTGCCGATAACCAGCAATTGTCACTGATAATCAGTGCCGCCCAGCAGTGCCACCCACGTGTGCTCATCAGTGCCCAGCAGTGCCACCCTCCTGTGCCCATCAGTGCCTATTAGTGCCACCCTCCTGTGCCCAGAAGTGCCACCCACAAGTGCCCAGCAGTTCCACCCATCAGTGCCTCCAGTCAGTGCCAAACAGTGCTGACCGTGCCGTCCGTCAGTACCGCCCATCAGTGCCCATCAGTGCTGCCTATCAGTGCCGCCTATCAGTGCTGCCTATCAGTGTACCTATCAGTGCCACCTTTCAGTGCTGCCTATCAGTGAAGCCTCATAAACGTACATCAGTGAAGGAGACAAATTACCTGTTTGCAAAATTTTATAATAGAAACAAAGAACTGTTTTTTTTTCCAAATTGTTTGCTCTTTTTTTTTTATAGCGCAAAAAATAAAAACACCCAGTGGTGATTAAATACCTCCAAAAGAAAGCTCTATTTGTGTGAAAAAAATGATAAACATTTCATATGGGTACAGTGTTGCATGACCGCGCAATTGTCATTCGAAGTGCAACAGTGTTGAAAATTGGCCTGGGCATGAAGGGGGTATAAGTGCCCAATAGGCAAGTGGTTACACAGTATCTTCTTTCACTCTGTGCTCAGTAATCCACACCAAACATGCAAATAGGTCCTACTACCTGTCCTCCAATGTGGTCACCTCCAATAGTGGACCTAACACATTCATGTTCAGGTCTAGATGGGCATTTTACCCCCAAGGTGCATGAATATGTCCCTGGGATTCCTTAATATGGATCTTCTCCCCTTTTGGTATGACACCTGGTGTATGTCCGTTTTAAGAAATCGCTGATCTCTACCTCCTCCACTGCCAATATACTCAGACAGACATGGGTTGGTCTGCCATAGTGTAGTAAAACCAGTATTCAATATCTATTGAAAGCATTACACTTACAAGATAAATAAGGTAAAAGATCCTTTAAGATCTCACTGTGCAGCTGTGATCCAGAATTCCTGCGGCATCACTGCTACCCAGTTCCTCCCACGCGTGAAGTCATGTGACATGTAACTTCTTCAGGGACCATTCCTTCCAATGGTTTACATAATATTGATGTTAGGCTGACTAATCTGTAGTCTGCAGGTATATACTGTGTCTTAGCCCTTTTTCGAATATTGGCACCACATTCCCTTTTTTGGCAGTCTGCTGGTCCCATTCCAGTCAGTAAGCTGTCTTTTGAAAAGTAGTAACAATGGTCTGAATATAACTTGGCTAGGTTCTTTGAGAACTCTTGGGTTCAATCCACCTGGTCATTGTGATTTGCCTACATTAGGCCTTTCTTGAAGACTTGTTTCTGTCAGCTAAAAGGGTACATCTAACATACTGTTATTAACATTACTATCTATACATAACTATAATGTATTTAATACATTTGCCTTCTCCCTGTAGCTTTTGAACAACTTCCCCTGATCATTTATTATGGGGCCAATACAGTATGCTCTGGCCTCACCTTTTTATTTAAAGAACTGTTTGGCTACATCCAAATGACGGCTACAGTGCGGTTACCCAGTTCTGGGAGGGTATCATATGACATCCTCCCGTAACGCGCCCTCCTGCGTGCCCCCAGGAGTGGGCTTCCGGAGATCTCAATGATTGCTGTGTCCTACAGACACAGCTGATCACGTGATGAGGTAAAAGGCCGATCACAACAACCTTTTACCACATGATCAGCTATGTCCAATGACACAGCGTGAAGAAAGTACTGCCGATAACCGGCAGCTGTCACAGAGGAGATCAGCACTGATGATCATTGCCCAGCAAATTTTATAATAGAAACAAAGAAAAACTTTTTTTTTTAAATTGTTTGCTCTTTTTTTGTTTAGTGCAAAAAATAAAACACCCAATGGCGATTAAATACCACCAAAAGAAAGCTCTATTTGTTTGAAAAAAATGATACAAATTTCACATGGTTACAATGTTGCATGACCGTGCAGTTGTCATTCAAAGTAGGACAGCGCTGAAAGCTGAAAATTGGCCTGGGCAGGAAGGGGGTATAGGTGCACTGTGTAGGCAAGTAGTTAAAGTTGGCTATTTAAAGGATCCTTATGACTAAGTCCCTGTGACGAAACACGTCAAGGAAGTGACGTCAGACGCAACAGAGGAACTGGAAGTGGCAAAATCGTCCATTTTAGAAATTGGAAAATCTGACCCAGACGCTTCTGCTAGCTGACTCTGCAAGAGGTTTGGCATTAGTGTTATCTTATCCAGACGCTTCCCCTAGCTGCATAGACTCTGCATGGGGTTTGGAAATAGAGCTCTTATCCAGACGCTCTGGTTTACTGCTGAGACTCTGCAATAAGGTTGGAGATAAGAAATCACATCCAGACGCTTCTGATAGCTGCTGAGACTCTGCAAGAAGTTGGGTTATGAGAGCTGTGGCATAATATATCTGTTTTAAAGTAAGAGCATTATTAAAGAGTTATTTATTTATACCATACAGAATTACACTATATATCCTTTTTATATATGATGGCTATCGATGGAGCATGGGTACTATGAGTACTATGGAGTACTCCTGCTCAAGGTCCTGATGACAGCTAGGAGCATTATTCATGAGGCTATGAGGACATCTCAATGAACATATCCAGGCTGGATTAGCTTTCCTTGGATGGTGTATACCCTTAGTGGTATTAAAGTGCTGTTTCTTTTGCCATCTGGTAAGGGTATTCAGTCTTTACACTATAGAAGTGGGCACTACTACTAGCACTTTGATTTTTTTGATTTGTTGGATCACGAGAGTGTTTCACTAGCACGTTTCTTCACGTCGAGCACTTGATTCACATATATGGTCACGTTTGATGTGGAGTGACACTCATGTTGTATACGGTTGTATAGTATTGATTTAGGGATAATACACTATTTTAGTTTTCTTTTTTTTTTGAGGATCACTTTGGAGTTTGGAGTCCTTTGGGAAAGTGCAGAGAGGACTTGGATTTGCATCTTTAGTGTGTGATTTTAATAATTTTGGACACTTGGAATTTTGGACATTGCGTTCATATTTATTTTGGACACTGTGTTTATATTATTAATTTTTGGACACTGCGTTTATATCATTATATGTACTTGATTTAATTTATATTTTTGTGCATAGTTCATCTAGTTTAGCATTTGTTTACTTTGGTTATAGAGTGAGCATATTGAGGTATTAACATAGTTATAACATTGCCTTGCCTCCTTGCAATCTCTAACTATGAGAGTTAAATGTTAGGTGGGCTACAGCATACACCCACAATTAATTTACTGATTGTTTTGTCCTTTTGTATTTCCAACCAAAAAGACCCCATCCTCTCACCAGCCCCTTTAGCAATGCCATCCCTCATATTCCCTATTGAATCACTCCTTACATAGAAGCACACCCTCCCCCTCTTCTGCCCACCTTGTACCACTGATACACATATCAAAATCCTCCTCATGTAGTTTAGAGGTTCTAGTTCTTCAATTTTATCAACCAGACTGCTAGCATTTATGTACTCGTCTTTTAATTTTTTAATGTGCACATTTTATCCTTGCACACCTTTGATTCTCTTTAGGTTCAGCATACCTGCTAGCCTTGGAAATGTTAGTGTCTCTACCATCTGGTTCGAGGCCCCCTTCCCCCTTGACTCTGCACTCATCTGTACACTCTAACCCTTGCTCACTGCACTGTAAACCTTCCTCTAATTTCTCCCCTTGAGCTTAAAAGTTCCTCCCAAATTCTGGCCACCCCCCCCCCACTTCCTCCGCAACAGAGCCTCACCTTCCACATTTAGGCACAGTCAGTCTCTGCTGTAGAGTCCGTAACCATCTGCAGAGTCTGCCCAATTCCCCATGAACGCAGTAACTGCTTGCTCAAATGGAAGGTATAGGCAGACATCTTACTGAAAGTCATCAGGATCTTGGCATTGCACCTGCCATTTGCTGATCACGATGCAATGCTTTAAAGGTTGCAGTGTAAAAAAAATAATAAATGCACATTTTTTACCTACAAAAGGTAAACATATCCTTTAATGTAGAACCTAAGTCCCTGAAGTAATTTTTACGGGTGCTTCATCTTCCTCTGATTTTGTCATTTGTACCAATGTGTACCATGACAGCTGGGCCCTCCTCAGCCTCACCTAACAATCTGTCCATCCATTTTGCAATGTGCCAAACCCAAACGATGCTGGCCTTTTGCATTTTTTAACTGTAACATTAACTTTGGTTTACTGTTTTTTTTTTATCCTAGAACAAACATTTTCCTTAAATTAATTTAAATCAATGGTTAGAAAAAAGGTTAGCATCTGCCAAAAAAGGCAATAAGATTGTTCTGGCCAAGAAAATTTCTATTGCAAGCTAGTAATTACAGTGATTCAGGTGGGCACATCAACTTTGGCCTGTTTTAAATACTGAGAGTTTTATTGACAATAAAAGTATTATGAGCATAACTGCAAGGTTAGAAACATCAGAAAATGGTAACACAAAGATATTTACACTTCGTCTCTCAGTTATAAGATAATTCTTTCAGTCATTAAAGTACTGATTTGATCTAAGGGCTCTGGCCTTGATTTCACAAGCAAAAGCTCTTACATATTCAGTACATTTTTTACATCATGGAAGCAACTCAAAATAAGTATGAAATTTCCTAGATGATAGAACCGTATATTAATTTTATTTCTTATTTCCACAAATACTTCCACAAATACTTTATTTTTTAATGATATTGAAGTTAATTTAGAACTATTGCTTGTAGAATTAACCACTTCAATACTGGGCACTTTTACCCCCTTCCTGCCCAGGACAATTTTCATCTTTGTGTTGTTGCACTTTGACAATTGTGTGGTCATGCAACACTATAACCATAAAAGAAATGTTATCAGATTTTTCCCACAAATAGAGCTTTCTTTTGGTGGTATTTAATCGCCACTGAGATTTTTTATTTCCGCTAAATAAACAAAAAAAAACTGAAATGTTTGGCATGACAGGAAGCCATCTATTGTATACAATCGACGTGATCTGCTGTGATTGGTCACAGCGGTCACATGACACTGGCAACAGGCTGGTGCAGTGATATGTCATTGGCTGTGTCCCATGGACACAGCCAGTGACAGATCGCGCTGCTGCACATCCCCATATCCGCGTGGACGGCTGCTTTTGCCTGGATGTCGTATGACATCCTGTCACAATGGTGAGTATCCTGCTCGGCTGTTAATCTGCTATAGGCTGGGCAGGAAGGTGTTAAAGTAGTCTGATGTTCTCAATATTTTAAACACTTACATTAATTGCTCCTAATAGATGAGATAGAAGAGAGGGGATTCCCCGTGCTGGGAAATTATTATTATTATGCAGTATTTATATAGCACCAACAGTTTGCTCAGCGCTGTACATTACAATGGGAGACAGTACATGAGACAGTACAGTAACAATACAGTGCAATACACGAGGGTTCAAGGGCCCTGCTCCTTGGAGCTTACAATCTAGGAGGGAGGGGATAGTGGTACAGGAGGAAATAGCTGTGGGGGATGGAGTGGTAGGAAGAGTGGAGGAGATCGGCAATTAGGTGAGGGCGGGGTAGGCTTCCCTGAAGAGGTGTGTTTTCAGGGTGCGCCTAAAGGTGAGGAGGGTAGGTGACAGTCTGATGGATTGGGGTAGTGAGTTACAGAGGATGGGGGAAGCTCAGGAGAAGTCCTGGAGACAGGGATGGGAGGAGGAGACCAGGGAACTAGAGAGTAGGAGGTCTTGTGAGGAGCGGAGAGTACGTTTTGGGTGGTATATGGATAACAGGTCGGTGATGTAGTTTGGGGCAGTGTTATGAACAGCTTTGTACGTCAATGTTAGTAATTTAAATTTTATGCGTTTGGCAATCCGAAGCCAGTGGAGGGAATAGCAGAGGGGGTTGGCGGAAACGGAGCGGTTAGTAAGGTGGATGAGTCTGGCCCGCAGAATTCAGGATAGACTGAAGCAGGGATAGCCTGTGATGTGGTAAGCCGGTGAGGAGGGAGTTAAAGTAATCAAGTCGTGATATAATAAGGGAGTTAATGAGTTGCTTAGTAGTTTCTGGGGTTAGGAACAGATGTATTTTGGAGATGTTGAGGAGGTGGAGTCTACATGAATTTGTCAGCGATTGGACCTGGGGCTGGAAAGACAGATAGGAGTCTAGAATGACACAAATTAACTAGTAATCTAATTTGGGAGCAGATGAACTTCTGCTGCCAACATATAACATTAGCCATAAGTATATACATACACACTGGTATGGGAATAATATGATCTTTATATAATAAAAGATTAGTAATTATACTTTGCTGATATTACCAGTTTCTGTATCAAATATATGTAAAGAGCCCAATAGGAGTCCTGATAGAATTGTACACAAACACACCCAGGCACATACAGATGAATATTGCAGCAAAGTTCCGTTCTAGGGGCCCCTGATGATGACAGTGATGCAGTATCCTTGAAAACCTGAAGACAAGATCAACAATGATGGGGAGATCCTACAACCTGAAACGCAGCTTCTTACCAGCAGAAACCGGGGTGTGATAAAGCATCTACTCTGCATCTTAGACATCTTAGCTTCTAGTCTGTCATGTAACCAGACCTCTAACTATTGAGTCATCATCTGATGCCTAACTTGGTTTTACCTTTTGCTGGCTAAGCTATTGAGCCCTGAACTAAAACTAGCTATAGAATCCCAGACTAGAAGGGACAAGATGAGCTAAAATACCACAGAAGTGCATATAAACTCTCTACTGCAATAAACAGGCTAGATCACTTACTGGTGACACTGTGGTTCCCAGAGCAGTAGGTTGTAGTTCATGTGTCCACCAGCAGGTGGCTTCCAGCAGGTCCCAGTAGTCAGTCTCCACCTGATACTAACTGCTGGGGGTGAAATTAATCCTTCCTGTACTATTAAACTTTGCTTCAGTGTTTTGCTGGCTAGCCAGATACTGCTTGTCCTTAATCCTGAACCTGATTTTGCTCTTGCTCTGCACCCTGTTGCTTTATATCTGTTCTGATCCCAGTCCTTGTCCCCCCTCTCCTCCTTGCATCTTCAGTATTACCCTGTTTATCTGTGTTCCCCATTTATTGTACATAATATACATAGTTAGCTTATTAGATCTCCTGTTACTCTGTTAGATTGCTTATTTGGTATTTTATTATACTGTATGATTATGGTCCACTTGTGTGTTCATCCTTGCTGTGTTTCCTGTTTGCTGCTGTTTTGATGGATTTTGGTTTCACTGTCAATAAATTGTACTTAAAGCATACACAATCTCATCTCAGTTTCGCAAATGGCCCTGATCTAAAGTTTGCATGCACTGGAATGGCTGAAGTGGCCATCACAGTCTCCTGACCCTAATATCATGGAGCCATTCAGGGGAGATCTCAAATGTGCGGTTCATGCAAGATAACAAAAGGCTTTGAATGACCTGGAGGTATTTTGCCAAGAAGAATGGGCAGCTATACCACCTGTAAGAATTCTGGGCCTCATAAACAACTATTACAAAAGACTGCATGCTGTCATTGATGCTTAAGGGGGCAATACACAATATTAAGAACGAAGGGTATGCAGACTTTTGAACAGGGGCTATGCCATTTGTTTTATGATTGTGCCATTCTGTTAGGACCTACAGTTGAATATGAATCCCATAAGAAATAGAAATGTTTTGCCTGCTCACTCATGTTTTCTTTAAAAATGGAAGCAAATTGACCAAATTGCATTCAGTAGGTCTTCAAGGCAATGCACGTGTCCCTGCATACCTTTCAGACTTAATTGTGCAGATGAGTATTTTCCAAACTTTTAAAATACATGCTGCTCCCTGTTTGCCAACTAACCTAAATATGAACATTTTTAAAAGGAAATACAAGATAAGCAAAAATTGTCTGAGTACAAGAGACTTGTATTCTTAAATCTTGGTGTGCTTTGTGTATTTTTTCCAGATCTGTGTAGTATTCCAGTGTGGACTTTTGTCTTTGTGCAAGATTTTCCTGTAATAAAGTCACTGTCAGTGGGTCTGCTCGGTCCTTCCCATAGCTCTGCACAGGCTATGTACAGTGCAGCGATGATGCCACTGCTACTTTTTCAAGGTAATATCATGATTTGCAAGTGAATTTGGTGCACACAAAGTAGATTGTTATCCTTTGTGGTATAATATTTGGGCACCTGGGATTACAAGCCAGCCACATTGGTAAAATCAAAGCAGTCTTTAATTTTAAAAATCAAAACAAAACAGATTGCTTGACAAATAAAATAAAGCAGTCCATACTCCTGGTACAAATCATACGTTTGGCTCACTGCCTAAAAAAATCTTGCCCTTTAACAGGGTTGTGTCAGAAGTACCAAAGACAAGGTCACCAGGCAGTGTGTGCTGTTCCAACCACCACTTCACAGAAACCTGCTAACAGCTTCCTTTTCCCTTTTCAGGCCTCTCCTGAAGGCGGGTTATCCCTTTCAGGACCACAGTCCCTGTAGTCAGGGTTGGAGGCTCTTTCCCACCGAAAGTCTCTCTAAGCCCCTGATTTCCTGATCCCATATAATGTCCTAACGGTCTTAGAAAACTGTAAATCAGTTTAACATTTTCTAACCAGAACCCCTAATCCTGCATGGGTAGGAACCCCTGAGCACACCAAAACTGTATTCCAATCATCCCCTCAAAGGGGCCACAACCCAAATAATGGGAAAACATACCTTCCCTCCAGGACCCGTCACTGGCTTCCTGCCAGTGGCTGTATATTTCAATGAAAGGTTTTGTGCATTAACTACTTATGGACCACCCACTGCATTGTACTGCGGTTGGGCGGATTGCACAGACACAGAGACGTACCTAGAAGTCACTCCCTTATTCCAGGTCCTCCACCTACTAACTCCCACTGTGTCTAAGTGGGATTTTGTCAGCAGGTCCCAATCAATGATTTATGGCTGAGACTTGCTGATTCGTGTCCAATCACAGCCCAGAGCTCTGTGGAGACAAACACACAAGGCTCTCTACAGAGGGAGCTATTTGTGTCTGTTTCTTCTCCCTGCAATGCAAGGAGAAGAAACAAGCCAATCTTTAGTTAAAAGCAGCACATATTACACACATTAACACTTGTTAGGTACATATTTAACCCCTTGATTACCCTGAGATGTTAACAGTTTCCCAGACAGTGTCATTAGTACATTGAGTTATATATATCATGTTATAACTAATCACTGCATTATTGTAACTAGTAATGTCATTGTAAATATATCTCCCACCCGTGTCAGATTTCCACCCGCACTATCACAGTCCCACTATAAGTCGCTGGTCACCTGCATTACTAGCATAAAAATAAATAAATAAAAATTCCAGTATATACGTATAGCATAGTTTGTAGATGCCATAACTTTCACACAAACCAATCACTAGCCTCTTATTGGTATTTTTTCTTTTTACCAAAGACATGTTGCAAAATACATTTTGGCCTAAATTTATTAAGAAATTTATTTTTTTCTCTTTTTTTATTGCAGAAGCTTTATAAGAAATTAAAAAATATTTTTTTTTTTTTTCAAAATGTTAGGTCTTATACAATAAAAATAAAAAATGCAGTGGTAATTAAATACCACCTAAAGAAAGCTCTATTTGTGTGAATAAAATTATATACATTTCATTTGGGTATAGGGCTGCTTGACCACACAATTAACAGTTAAAGAAGCGCAGTGCTACTGTAAATAGCAAAAAATGGAGTGGTCGTGAAGGCAGCAAAACCTTCCGGAGCTCAAGTGTTAACATAGCTTAGAATAGTTAAACTAGAAGAAATTAGAAAAATAATCATACAAACTAAAGTCTTGGTCAAAGCACCCAAATAATACTGCAGCTGTGTTTCTGGTGCAGGTGGGAAAATAAAACCACTCATCTGATTTTGGTTGCCGCAAAACAATGTTCCTTTTTGTTTTGTTTTTTTATATATATATATATATATATATATATATATATATATGAGTCCTTTTATGTTAGTCGTCTTTAAAATAGGCCCAGATGTACTAAAGGTGAAGGATTAGGACACTGCACACATGTTATATAAAAAAAGTATACTTTATCAAAACATGCAAATGGTTGTCAGGAGTTGGTCTGTAAAACGGCAGTCTGAGGAAATTCTCTTCCTTATGATAGTTTGATAAAGCTATTATAGCTAGCTATTATAAAAGCAATAACATGGTTTCTTCAATTTTAAATAAATCAATCTACAAACAGTAATTAAATGTTTAGTTAAAAAAAAAAAAAAAAAAATATATATATATATATACACACATACACAGTGCTCAGCATAAATGAGTACACCCCAACAGATTTGTTAGTATGTGTGTATGTATATGTGTGTGTACATACACACATATATATATATATATATATATATACACAGTGCTTAGCATAAATGAGTACATCCCAACAGATTTGTCAGAAAACCGTTACTTTTCTTTGAGAATCAACATTTTCTATGGGACACTATACTGCAGAATACTCCCACAAATGTGGGTCATTGATTGCAAACATGATTTGTTAATTTGCTCATACAAAAAGTATTTTTCCTAACAAATTCAAGACCATGTTTCAAAAATTAATACACAGGCTCAATCTGCACAGTGTGTAGCTTACTACTACAGCTGCTCTGCCATTCCAATGTGTGAATTTCACAGGTCAGAATTGTATTATAGAAGCCAGCTATACACTGTGCAGATGGAGGCTGTGTCTGTAAAGGAATCCGATCACAGATATGTGCTGTGAGGGGAGGAGGGGATATGTTGAATGCCCAGTGTGCAGCTTGGCTAGTGCTGGAACAAGATTATCTAACATTTACTGCAAAGATGATAAACTGCGCCTCCCTCCATGTGTGTGTCTCCACATAAATCCTTCCTTTAAAAAAAAACAGCACTGATCAGCAAGCTCACCCCCCTAAGCAAACATTCTCCCTACAAGCCAAAATTATCCCCAAACAAAAGTACAAAAATTCATCCTCCTCCCACTCCATATCCCCCCTCACCACCAATCTCCCCCTCCCCCAATCTGACCTCCTAGCTATAATCCCCCCCTCCCAATCCCCGCCTCCTAGCACAAATCTACCCCAGCCCAAAAAATCACCCCCCGCACTCATCTTCTTTCCCTCAATTTTCCCATCCTAGCACAAATCCTCACCTCCAAATCCCTCCTCCCAGCACAAATCCTCTCCCTCAAATCCCCCCACCCTTTCCTAGCTCACCCCAACCTCCCTTATGCCGATTCCCCCTTATCCCTCCTCCCAGCAAAAATCCTCACCCCCAAATCTCTCGCCAAGCACAAATCCTCTCCCACAAATCCCCCAACCTAGCATAAACCCCTCAAATCCTTTCTCCTATCACAAATACCCACCGTCCCCCCTCCTAGCACAACCCCCTTCCAACCTTCTAGCACAAATCCCCTCTCTTAGCCCAAATTTTCCCCCCTTTCTAACGCAACTCCCCCAATACCCCTCTTATGCCAATTCCCTCTTATTCCCCCTCGCAGCAAAAATTCTCACCCCCCCAAATCCCCCTCCTATCAAAATCCTCTCCCACCAATCCCCCCTCCTAGCATTATTTCCCCCCCCATCCCTCCTCCTAGCACAAATCTCCCTCCTAACACAAATGTCCCCAGTTCCTCCTCCTAGCACAAATCCCTCCCTCCTAACATAAATACCCCCCCAATCCCCCCTCCTAGCTCAAATACCCCTCTTAACCAAATCCCCGTTACCAACACAAATCCTTACCCCCAATCTCCCTCTCAGCAAATCCCTGCTCTTAGCCCAACACCCCCCCCCCCAATTCCCCCTTGCACAAATCCCCCCCACCCCTATTTTATACAATTCCCCTGACTTAAGAGCCACTCCCCCCCACAAGAGCTGGGAGGAGGTGTGAGCTGTGCTGTGCTCTCCCATCTTGTCCTAAGAGCGCTCCTCTGTTCCTCTATACAGCAGGTAAGGGATCACTCTTACATTGGATCATTCACATACACTTTCATTACCCACAAACTATCCCCCAGCAGCAGAACACTTGGTAAGGGGTGGGTTTAGTATACAACCCAATGTGAGTGCAATCCCTTCTCATCTGCTGTATAGAGGCACGTTCTTATGACAGGCTCACACCTCCTCCCCGCTCTCTGCTGCTGTCATTTGTCCTGTTACCTTCACTTCACTGTACCACGCTGCCCTCCGCTTGTCCCGGCCCTGAGTGCGGGGATGGGGAGAGGGGCACATTAATAATATACAGTATTTATATAGCACCAACAGTTGGCTCAGCGCTGTAAGCCGGGCACAATGTTTGTGGAAAGGTCGGCCTAGGGGGCGTAGCACCCATCCAAATCCGGCAATGCTTTATTGGCAATGCTAACTGTCATTTTAATGTCTGGTTTCACTTCCTCAGACTGGAGCAGAAGGGTGATTTAAAACTTTTTATGGCTGACTTGAGAACACATACAAAGTACAAAAAAAAATTAAGGAAATTGTAGACAAAAATACTTGCAAACCAGTCTCTTAGCATGCCAAATGGATGAGGATGAATGCTTTAAATGTTAAATGCTTCACTGATGCCAGGGTAAACCACCTTTCTTTGCTGGTTTCACATATCCAAACTAGTGATACAAAATAACATGAACAGAGTACCCTGGATAGTGCACGTAAATAAGAATCAATGGTGGAGAAGGATATGGGTGTTCTTGTAGATCATAGGCTTAACATTAGAATGTAATGCCAAGCTGTGGCTTCCAAAGCAGTCAAAATCCTTTCTTGTATTAAGAGGTATGGACAGGAAACAGAGAGAGAGAGAGATAACTTGTACAAATCATTAGTAAAACCTTATATGGAATATGCAGTCCATTTGGCACCAGTTCACACAAAGGATATTGGGGGACTGGAGGAAGTGCAAAGAAGGGCAACCAAACCGATAAAATGCATTAAGGAGCTCATCTATGAGTAAAGATTAGGTGATCTGAATGTATTCTTTCTTGAGAATAGGAGATGAATGGGGCGAAATGATTAACCTGTATAAATACACAAGTGGTCCATATGCTGTCGTGAACTTGATGTAGAGTTATTCACTTTAAGGTCATCATAGAGGACAAGGGGCACTCTTTATGTCTGGAGGAAATCAGATTTAATCTCCATATATGAAAAGCATCTTCACAGTAACAGCTGTGAAGATGTGGAATAGGCTCACTCAAGAGCTGGTTCTTGCCAGCTCAGTAGATTGTTTCAAAAAAGGCCTGGATTCTTTCCTATATTCACAAAATAACTGGATACTAATATTTAAAGGGAAGTTTGATCCAGGGAATATCCAATTGCCTCTTGGGGGATCAGGAAGGATTATTTTCCCCCACTGAAACAAATCAGATCATACATTATTGTTTTGGTTTTTTTTGTCTTCTTCTGAATCAACCGTGGGTACAAGATTTTGTATATGGAAGGTTATTTGTGTATGTGGGGTTTTTTTTTCCTCTGTGGGCTGAACTAGATGGACTTGTCTTTTCTTTTCAACCAAACTAACTATGTAACTATGTACCTTGTTTTTGAATAAATATCTTTTCACTTTAAAAAAAAGTACCTTCTTTTTATTTTTACTTTGAAAAATGGCAATATTTTTTTTTTTAAAGTTTCAAATGTTACTTGATATAAGCATCAAAATACATTATTTTTGCCACTGAGCGCCTACTTTGTTGCTTGTTGTATATAATTAAGCATTCTGTAAAAACATGAGTAATTGGTTGTTTGCCTCAAATGTATTTGTGCTAACACATGTTAGGAGCATGTTGTAGATATCTTTCTGAAGGGCATAATGGATATGGAAATATCTGGAAATGTTTAGTATGTAAAAAAAAAAAGTTTATCCTGTTAACTGTTCAACATATTTGAATTCATACTCCATATACTGTATAATGCCATTTTTCCCAAGGGCTCCTTCCTACCATGCTCACAATATTCTTAGTAACAGACAGTAGATCAGAGCTCACCCATTTCTTCCTGGCTCTTTATTTAAAGTCCTTGCCAGTGGGTTACAGTATAAGTGCACTAGTACCCAATGTGGGACCTTAGTCCATGTATCGATCACATAATCAATCACAAATGTAAACATTTGTGGCATGCAACACATGCCAGACATCTAGAGACAAGCAACCTCTGATCCAATGTCTGTTACTTGGAATATGCAGAGGAGAGTTCAGAGGAGAGAGGAAAAATATTAAGAATTGGGTTATATTGTAACCTGAAACATGATGGCTGCAGATAGGTTACCTCAATATTCTTGGAGGGAAGACCATACTTTTAAATTAGATTTGTACACATGGTGCATCATTTTGTGGACTTGGTACACTATTATGATTATTGCAAATGCATAACTTATAGTGGGTTGGTATGTGAAACAAAAATAGGACCAAATTTGGAATCTTAACATGAATATTTTGGTCTTTTTCAGTTTTTTTTCTGTTTCACTATGTTTAATGGTTTTGAAAATAAGCATAGGAAATCAAAAGCAAGCATATGAATCACCTATGCAGAGGCTAAGTAATGAGTAACCATTACAGACTGATTGATAAGATCAAATCATAACAAAATGATTCTAAAACATTGGGATTATTCCAATAAATTGAAAATGCAAAGAAGCCATGCCCCAAAATTCTACTCGCAGTCACCAAAGGAAAGGCTCTTGTTCTGCAACCAACCCCGTAGGGTAGTAACTGCGTGAGCATGAGTAGAGAAGAACTTGAAGGAAAAAGTAGGGAAAAAAGAAAAGAGAATCATGGGCAAGGGAAAAGGGGAGGAGCGGGGTAACTCTGACTCAGAAACCCTAGGGGACAAGGCAGGTTTGTTGGAGTGAGGGGAATTCATATAAGATCCACGGTGTCAGAGCTTGGGTCCGAACCTGGGCCTTCTGCGGAGAGTGGCAATGTTTCTTCTTGCTGAGCCACCTGGAATACTGGACAGCTCCCTTGACAATTATTTGGATGATCCTACCTTGACCTTGTTTATCATGAACCTTGAACCCCTTGCTCCTCCCATGAACCTCCTGATATAAACCATGTCTCTGCACTTCCTGTTTGCCAGATTATTGTGCTCTCCAGCCATTATCGTGCTCCTTATCATCTCTGCTGTTATCCGTATTTCGCTACACTCGTTATTGACCCTTGGCTTGTTCTCGACTACTCTTCTGCCTGATCCCAACCTGCAATTGCTCCTTACTGACCTTGGCTTGTTTACTGACCACGCTTCCGTTTGATCCTTACCTGTTCATACGCTACCGGACCTCCGCTTGCTCACCTCCTGATGGGGTGATCTCCAGGACCGCGACCTGGTGCTAACACGCAGCCAAATCCATCTCCACCATTAGGAGCTCTGGTGAACACCAGTTGGTACTCTAGACTCCGCACCTCAGGTGATCCCACTCTTCCACCACGGTGACCTGCCTGTGTACCTATCCTGCTGGTTTCAGGTAAGCCTTTCCACTGCTATAGCAACTGGTCTTTTGAGCCTGACCCTTGATCGTGACACACTGTTCCCAGACCTTGAGAAATTTGGCATGTGAAACATTCAGAATGCTGGACGTTTGCTCATGAAGCATCACTGCGGTCATACGTACCTTCACCCTCTGGAAGGTTATGTGCTGGGTCTTCCAGGCTTAAGCTATGATAGTTTTAGCTGAAATACAGTTGCAAGAAAAAGTATGTGAACCCCTTGGGATTATGTGGAGTTTTGCATGAATTGGGCATAAAATGTGCTCTGAACATCATCTAAGTCACAACAATAGAAGAACACAGTCTGCTGAACATAATACTACACAAACATTAGATGTTGCCATGGTTTAATTGCACATAACATGTAAACATTCACAGTGCAGGGAGGAAAAAGTATGTGAACCTTTGGACTTAATAACTGGTTGACCCTCCTTTGGCAACAATAACCTCAACCAAACGTTTCCTGTAGTTGCAGATCAGACCTGCACAACGATCTGGAGTAATTTTGGACCACTCCTCTTCACAAAACTGTTTCAGTGTAGCAATATTCTTGGGATGTCTGGTGTGAATCGCTCTCTTAAGGTCATGCCACAGCATTTCAATTGGGCTAAGGTCAGGACTCTGACTGGGCCACTCCAGAAGGCGTATTCTGTGCTGTTGCAGCCATTGTTTTGTTGAACTACTTGTATGCTTTGGGTCATTGTCCTGTTGCATCACCCATCCTCTGCGGAGCTTCAGTTGGTGGACAGATGGTCGTACGTTTTCCTGCAAAATGTCTTGATAAACTCTTGAATTCATTTTCCCATCAATGACAACAATCCGTCCAGGCCCTGAGGCAGCAAAGCAGCCCCAAACCATGATGCTCCCTCCGCCATGTTTTACAGTGGGGGTGAGGTTTTGATGTTGGTGTGCTGTGCCTTTTTTTCTCCACACATAGTGTTGTGTGTTCTTCCCAAACAACTCAATCTTGGTTTCATCTGTCCATAGTATATTTTGCCAGTAGTGCTGTGGAACATCCAGGTGCTCTTTTGCAAACTTCAAACGTGCTGCAATATTCTTTTTGGACAGCAATGGTTTCCTCCGTGGTGTCCTCCCATGTACTCCATTCTTGTTTAATGTTTTCCTTATTGTAGATGTGTCAACAAAAATGTTAGCATGTGCCAGAGATTTCTGTAGGTCTTTAGCTGACACTCTGGGATTCTTCTTTACCTCATGCAGCATTCTGCGCTGTGCTCTTGCAGTCATTTTTACAGGACGACCTAGGGAGAGTAGCAACAGTGCTAAACTTTCTCCATTTGTAGACAGTCTGTCTTACCATGGATACATAAACATCAAGGCTTTTGGAGATACTTTTGTAACCCTTTCCAGCTTCATGCAAGTCAACAATTCTTGATCGTAGGTCTTCTGAGAGCTCTTTTCTGCAAGGCATGGTTCACATCAGACAGTGCTTCTTGAAACCAGTAAACCCAAAACAGGTGTGTGTTTTTTAAGGGCAGGACAGCTGTCAGCAACACATCCAATATCATCACACTGATTGGAGTCAAGGTTGGCTCACTCCTGGCTCCAATTAGCTCTGGGAGAAGTGATTAAGCTAGGGCCTCACATACTTTTTCCTCCCTGCACTGTGAATGTTTACATGTTATGTGCAATTAAACCATGGCAACATCTAATGTTTGTGTAGTATTATGTTCAGCAGACTGTGTTCTTCTATTGTTGTGACTTAGATGACGTTCAGAGCACATTTTATGCCCAATTCATGCAAAACCCCACGTAACCCCAAGAGGTTCACATACTTTTTCTTGCAACTGTAAAAAGACATGTATTCAGCTACTGCTGTGATGCATATAAGCTGGGTATTGGGTAGTGTAAGAGGGACAACTTTGCATCTTCCTTAGATGAAAGAGGGTCTGGAGCAAGCCAAAAACCCTAGACCAGAAACCTAATAGTCTTGGGAAGGACCACACCATATGCAGAACATCCTCCTACTGTCTACAAGTATGGAAACATCTGTTACTACTCCCAGGATAAGCATGAGCAGCTCAGGCAAGGACCCAGTACTATCTTTCAAGTGTGTTTGTATTGAAGGAACATTTGGCAACTATTTTCCAAGTCTTACTCAAGTACTCCAGATCCAAGGGAGTCCCCTTCCCATTGGAACGTATAGGAGAGGGATGCTGATAACTGGTGTCCATTCAACGATGCATAGATGGCTGAGATGAGACCCGGGGCCCCAGGGGCATTCTGAAATGCATGTTCAAAGAAAGTCTTTCAATATATGTAGGTGGTCATGAGATGCAGGGAAACAATCCAATGTTTTAGCTGAAAAAAACAGAAGCAGGCTGGGGTGTCATGCATCTCTCAGATGGCCTCCCAGGAAGGAGCTGGAAGACATGAAATTTTGGAAAGCCTTGGGAGAGCCACCATGAGAATTCCTGAGGCTCCTCCAGGCCCAGGGGACAAGGGGATTATGAATGATAGGAAGTAGTGATAAAAAAAGGGGACATCAGGTTGCCTGAGTAGTGGACGGAGGCCCAGGGTCAGGCTCAAAGACCAGTTGCTATAGCAGTGGAAAGGTTTACCTGAAACCAGCAGGATAGGTACACAGGCAGGTCACCGTGGCGGAGGAGTGGGATCACCCAAGGCGCAGAGTCTTAGTACCAACTGTTGTTCACCAGAGCTCCTAATGGTGGAGATGGATTTGGCTGCGTGTTAGCACCAGGTCGCCATGGTGACACTGTACTGCTAGGGTGACAGTATGTAAAAAAAAAAAAAACACAAATAATATAAAAAAAATAAAAATTAAAAAAAAAATGTTTAAAAATTATAATTTTTGGTTATAAACTAATTTGGGTTATTTTATTTTTTTTACTAAAAAGATAACGGATTACATTTTGGCCAAGATTTATGATTAAATATTATTTATTTGCAAAATGTTATAAGAAAAACACTTTTTTTCGAAATTTTTGGACTTTCATTTACATAGCAAAAAATAAATAAAAATCCCAGTGGTGAATAAATACCACCAAAATAAAGCTTTATCTGTCCCAAAAAATTGCTAAAAAATTTATATGGGTACAGTATTGCATGACCGCGCAATTGTTATTCAAAGTGTTATAGCACTGAAAGCTGAAAATTGGCCTGGACAGGAAGGGGGTAAAAGCGTCCGGACTTGAAGTGGTTAAGAAACCCTAGCAACTAATATTATTCAATGGCTGAAAATCTAGTAGTCTATGCAATCTAGTGGATATTTTGTGTGTGTGTGTGAGGGGGATTTATATGACATTTGGAAATGCCATTCTCATGGTCGCAAGACTCCGTCCCCTTTTTGGAAATAAAATTCACCCCGCATATCTCAGGTCTCTATAACGCTAACTACATCCCTATGCTGGCTCATCTAACGGCACTTATGACTAAATGGTCCTCCCTTCCTCTAGCTTGGCTGGGCAGAATAGCGGTCGTGAAGATGTCGATCCTTCCCAAAATCCTTTATCTTTTCAGAGTTCTCCCTATCTCTGTACCCACTCATTACCTTCGAGTTCTGCAGCGCCGTATTTCTTCCTACGTTTGGGGCAAAGTCCGCCCCCGTGTCCCCCGCGCTACTCTATACCGATCTAAACTGCATGGCGGTCTGGGTCTCCCTGAGTTCAGCAAATACTACCAAGCGGCGCATATGGCACAACTACCAAAATATCACACTACCTACAAAATCCCGCAGTGGGTCATTCTCGAATCCATCGAGTGCGACCCCTTTTCTATAGCAAACCTTCTTTGGTTGAGACGCATTGACCGCCGCACGATTGAGAATCCCATTACTATGCATTTTTTGTCCCTTTGGGACAAACTGAAATCTCGTTACCTCCTACAATCTCCCCATAACCCCCTCCTTTCCTATCTTCGTAATCCAGCCTTCCCCCCGGCCTGGTCCACACCGCACGTCTTTGCTCAATGGGCAACGGCAGGTCTCACCCAGACCCGTCATTTTGTACTCAGGAATCAATTTAAAACTTTTACCTCACTATCTGAGTCCCATAACCTCCCCGCTTCTGAATTATTTAGATATCTGCAGTTGAAACATTTCTTTGCTCCGTACACATTGGCTGCCAACCCAATTTCCTCACTGTCTCCTTTTGAGCGAGCATGTCACCGAGACCCTCATAGACGAGGTCTCATATCCTATCTATACTCCCTTTTTACAACCCCATCCGTTTCTCCATTACCCTCATATACCGATAAATGGAAAGCAGATTTAGGCCGGCAAATCGACCCATCAGATTGGGACCTCATTTGGAACAATACCAAGGAGTCCTCGCAAAATGTTGTGGCCCTGGAGACCAATTACAAAGTCCTGACCCGCTGGTATCTTGTCCCAACCAGAATTGCGAAATTTACCCTTGATTATCCTCCAGTTTGTGTCAGAGGCTGCGCAGACCTAGGAACATTTTTTCATATTTGGTGGGATTGCCCAATCGTCCAAACTTTTTGGGCGGAGGTATTCAGAACACTGTCTGCACTCAGCGCCACAACCCTCCAACCAAGTCCTCTAGTCGCGCTTCTCAATCACCGGCCACCAGACATCACGAAGGCAAATTTTAAGCTTATTCTGCAAGTCACCACTGCGGCCAAACAGGTTATCGCTAAAGCATGGAAATCACCCTTACTGAGTACGACTGCAGTCATGACTAGGGTCACTCAGGCGATGATCCACGCAAAAATAGAAGCCACTATCCTGGATTCTATCCCCAAGTTTAAAAAGATTTGGAACCCATGGGTGGAGCATTTCCTCCCACCCAACTTTGACGAGTCCCTTCTCAACCCATAATCTATGTTTTCTGCTTTACGGGAACTATCCTTTGTTGATACTGCGGTTATTTGGCTATTTTCAGTATCCCCTTCCTTGGAGCCGTACACCCTATCCCTCCCTTCCTCTACCCCCTCCTCCTTCCCTTCATGTTAGGTTCTATTTGATATTTGATGTTCACTCTTGTTAGTGCTACCTGACTAGTATAAATGGGATCCTTTCCTGTTCATTTACTGTACACCTCCAATATCCAATTTGCTTACTTATAACTTATGTTGTTGTACTTTAAAACATAAAACATTTGAACAAGAAAAAGTAAGTTTCCATTGTAAAAACCATGGCTAACCCAATGCTGGGGCTTAAAGCTTCTCTTAACCTAAAATGAATACAGCTGCTATTGCCTAAGCAAGATTTTCAAAATGCATGAAAATCAGATGCACCATTCTTAATGAATGCAAAGATTTCAATGAAAAAAGAAAAACCGTATATTAGAAAACAAAATGTGAACTTTTCCCCTGGAACTCGTATCAGTATGTGTTTGTGGAAAATAATTGAGAATTAGATCCCAAGCCCTTGGAAATTATCATGAAGAAGAAACTCAAATCTGTTACAGATAGGCTGCAAAGGATAAGGTCGCCTACAAATATAAGATATTGTGGTTATTAACTTGCCTTAATTGATGATTCTAGCTGTGGATGTCCTTAGAAACCTGCCTCTCACACACAAGGGCTCTACTAATAATCGTATATATGTCAGGAAAAAAATGTTGTAGGCTGTCATTGCTGACCTGTCTTTTTGAGAATGCTAGTTCTCTGGTTTGTTCCACTGATCTGAAACAAGCAAAGAAATGAGGAATTGGATACCTGTTTCTAGCATGCTTGCTCATAGTCTGTCATGCAAGCATATTGAAGGCCAGGAAACACGCATTTCAAAAGCAAGCTAGCAATGGCAGCATCAATACTATTCTCATGACCAATGTACTGTAAGCATTTGGGTCCAGTTTTGTATTTATGAATTATATGATCCAGTTGTTTATGAATGCTTTCCTGTTACAGATAGGAAATAAGAAAGCTGTTAGATGACCTAGGTAACACCCTTAAGATTTATATAATGCTAAGTTTGGAACTCTGGATTGAAAATCATGCCTTTAAAGTAGCCCAACTTTGGGCTGTGGATTGTCTCTCCTACAAGTACAGAACAAGTAAATAAAATTTGTATACTTAGCTTTATCAGATGACTTTGGTCCTATCCACTTATGTTTCAGGTCATCTTTAACCAACAGGGGAGGATCTTAAATGCTGGAGTGGCACCACTCTTTGCAGAATTTTTCTGTCCAGGGTAGGTGGTGGGTGTTTGACCCCCTCAGCACACTGGAAGTGAGTTGAGTAATGTCAGGTGTTATTCAACCAGGAAGAAGTCTGGTATTGGATTTGTGATCAGGTAGGTCAGTTAGGAACAGTGATGGAGAGGAGGTGAGTATTGCAGCTGGAGCTGTTTTTTTTTTTCAGTACTGATGAATTCTTTGTGTTTTGCGTTAGGTTATGGTGTACAGAATGAAGGTGACTACTACTGTCCATGACACTAGCGGTTACATTTTTAAGGCAAGTTTTTGTCCCCTTCTTCCTGGTCCAACAATACTGATACACAAAGTTTTCTGTCTTTTTTTTCTTTGTCCTTTGTGTATCAGTACTGATTGGACTGAAAGGAAGGGGACCCCCTGAAAGTTTACCCTAAGGATAAACTGTTAGGGCAAATGGAAAATTATCATGGACAGTAGTTAACTGTATTGTTGCAGGTACACTACAGCTACATCTTGGGATAAGCAGAATGAAAATATAGTTCTATCAACTCAATCAATTAATCATGGTTTGTTTTTTTAATTTTAAAATTGGTTAAAAATATCTTTGAAAACAATTTAGGTTTAGGGATGAAGTTAGGGTTTCCTCTATACTTGTTTTTCCAGCCATAGTGCACTGCATGGCATTTGAACTACAACCAGCAGGCTTCATTTTGTAAAGCGCTGTGCAAACTGTTGGCGCTATATACATCCTGTAAAATAATAATAATACAAGGACAAATGAGGGTTTTGGATAAGCAAGCCCTCTCACTATAAAGTCAACTGGAAGCAAAGCTGCTGCTTCATTCATATAATTTTTAGGCTATCTTTTATAAAATGTGGGCTTTTGTTTGGGTAGTATTTTGGGGTTTAATTTCTTTTGGAGGTATATTTTTTATGTTGTATACAGGATGTCAGAGATGGTGCTTGGACAGCAGGTATATTTTCCCACTACTTGGGTTGTGGTTCCTTTAAGGGAGACAGTTTGAAGACATTGTTCCGTACTCAGAGGTTCTCGCCCATGCAGGGTGAGAGTTACGGGGTAGTCTGGCTAGAGTGGAGAGGACTGAGATGACTGCATCAGAGTCCAGAAGAGGAAACAGCCAGCACCTATCTTTGAAGGTGACAGCAGAACACAGCTGAGTGAGCGAGGTGGGCCAGCTTGTGGCTGAATCATGGTTGCTGAACTGTGGTAACCTCCTCAGGACTCTTGAGGCAGATGTGGGCTTGCAAACACCCTGTAAGGGATGAGTTTGTCTGGTGGTGCACCGGCTCCTGATGGACTATTTTTGTTTGCCAAAGGCAAGCTGTTTTTCTGTTTCCCTGTTTTCCTAAATAAAAAGGACTGTTTGCTTTTACCAGTGTGCTTGGCTGATCTTGGGCTCCACAGTTCACAGTTAGGGACTTTTTTTTTCCAAGTTTGGGGTGCTAAAAATGCAACATTTATTGGTTCCCCCCATCTGTTCCTGGAACTGATTTTTGTTCAAAGTATTGCTGCATTGTTTTATGGGAAAAAACGCTAATACCACGTGCACCTAAAATACCTCACATTATATCACTTACATTCACCATACCACACTATCCCTAGACTAAAAATATATTGGGCATACACCAGTTAGGTGTATTCTACCTTCATAAAACTGTCATACTGCTGGTGAGTTTTACTTAGATTTAATATCTGTGGGCTGATGCTCCTAACGATATGTTTATATTATATTATCCCTCCACCAGTGTCATTAATCTTCCTGTTCACAGACAGCTTGTCTGCTGCTCTGTGACAGTATCCTCCTTCTTTCCCCGCCCCTGGCCCTGTCCATCATCTGCCCCTTGCTCTACATAAGGCTCCTTCACCCCCAGCTCCTCCCTGCCTGATGAAAGAGCGCGCCTGGACTCCTCTCGTCCTGCACATGCTCAGAAACGTGTCGCATTTTGATGACGTCAAACGCCACATGTGCTGATCCCGGACATCTTGGAGACTCTGCCAGGCTTCACCATCTATGCTGCATATGCACAGCACCATCTGCTGGCAGACACCTTGGAAATTCCACCAGACTTTCCATCCATGTTGCACATGCACAGCACCCCCTGCTGGCGGACTCAATCGATCTCCTCTCTGGATCAGTCACACAACAACATCTGGCTACAGACGTCTCACCCTCTTACCCATGAGCCTGTTTTTAAATTCTAAGATGTGAGTTACTACTTATCTTTCTATTAAATACCTTCACAGTACACACTTAGAGGTGCTGTGTTTCTTTGTTTCCCTTCTGTATGGTAAGAAATCACCACAATACACAGATTAATGTGGGCCAATTAATATATAACAAAATTGTATATACTGTACATAACTAGGAGATAACTTTCAGGTCCAGTCCTGCTTTTGCACAATAAACGTCACCACATTCAAGGATTAAAGTATCTGTTCTACCTGTGTATAAATGCTGGGTTATCTTCTTGATATTCATTGGAACTAAAAAAGTGACTTTGAAATACTGCAAATCTGCAACACTACAGGACAAATCCAGTTGTAGATGACCAAATAGTACCAGTTATACAATGACTTGAATACATGTTGATAGAGTGTTAGGAGTCAGAACAATAGTTTTGGGAAAAATTACACTCTAAAGTTTATTTTTTTATTAACCACTTACTAGCCTGTCTATATACCTTTTCATTCCCAGACCATTTTTCTGTTTTCAGTGATATGATAGTTTGACTGTTTGACTGTCCGGTAGTTATGCAACGCTGTTCCCAAATAAATTTGTATATAATTTTTTAAACAGCGCTTCATTTTGCTGGTATTCAATAACCACTGTGTTTTTATTTTGTACAATATAAAAAAAAAAGACCAACCAATAGTTGATGGTTAGTGGTGTTTTCACCCATAACATTAGTTGTCAGTGTTCCCCACTTTATGGTCACTATATCCCCTTGATGCTTAGTGTGCCTCCTTTTATGGTCAGTATATGCCCTGAAAGTTTACCCCTTTTGTTGATCAGTGTGATTGGGGCAGAGGCTGAAGAGGAGGGTTTGTTAAAATGTTTGTTTGTGTATCACTGTGGCCATCACAGTGCCCAAGTGATTGCCGTGATTGGCCTTCACAGCTATGAAAAGGCAGAGAGCCCCTGAGTGCGATTACAGGCATTGGGCACACGCTAGATGCACATACAAGCAGTAAACAGAGCACTGTTTCTAAATAGAGCTCCAGAAATAAACATTCACCAACCAACCATTTTTTCCTATATGGTGGTAGTGAGGTGGTTAAAAGCTGCATGGCATGTCTCCTTTTCAAAATGTTAACCAGCAAAGTGCTTAAATACTGTGTATGGAGTCAGTATAGTATTCTGCTGGCTTATTTCAGGGAAATAGCACATTCTAGATTTCTTGATTACAAGCTTCAAGTTCTGTGAAATTGAAGCATAGTAAAAGCTAATTTCATACAAGGTGTCAGTACAATATTGCTATTTTTTTCCTCTGAAATAAAACATTTTAATTTTGATTTCTTGATTATAAGCCTGCCTGTTGTCTCTCTAGGAAACTGCTGCCTAGTAACAGCTTACATACTATGCATAGAGTCAGTACAATACTTATGGGTCTTGTCTCTTTTTTTTTAAATGTGAAAACATGAAGGGATCTCTCTCTCTTTCTCTCTCTTAAATTGGAACATGATAAAAAGCTGTTTATCTAATGTGTACTAACTGCATACCTCCCAGCTTTAGATTTTCATAAAGTAGGACAGCCTGGAGAAGGAATAATGATGTACACACACTACACTGAAGCAAAACATAGGTGTGGCTACGCAGTGATGAACATTGGGAGTGGTTTAATGTGGCATGGTTAAAAAAATCTAGGTCTGCACACAGTATACACTGGACATTAGTACCGCAGTACTTGTACCCAAAATATACTCTGTAATTATTGTACTACAAGTGAGATTCATATATACACACACATACTGTATAAAGTTCAGAACAAAATGTGATTTCTAAAAAATCTTTATTATAAAAGATTTTCTGAAGCCAGCAACTGTTGAAGCAGCAAGCGCTTTGGAGTAATAAATTTATGATTAGACCATTCATAATGTGTTCCACTATGTAATCTATGTCCTACAATGCCTCTGCAATTTATTGTACTTTGGACGTACGAAACACACTTTATGCAAAAGAGTGGGGGAACATCACAGATTCATAGAGGAAGGAGCAGAAAAACACACTGTTCCATATAATTTTTTTTATTGCAACATAGGAAGGATGTTGGGGCTCTCACTGTTTTGGCGATTGAAAATATACCAGAGGGGTCTCTTACAGAAAATGAGAGATTTGTTGTCCTGTGCAAGCAAGAGACCTTCTGGATCTATAAGTTAGGTACCATGTCCTATAATGGTTTAAACAAGTATCTGGAAATCCATTCTGTAATCTAATTCAGGATCCATTAATTTGATAACAATCATTTTCCAAGTTTTTATTGTTTGTATATTTATTTATATTATTCATTATTACTGATCATTATTTATTAATATTTCTTTTACATATGAGTTCCATGGATAATATAAAATATATTTTTACTTTTTTAGAGTTTTGATCATGGTGATTTTTGGAGATTTATAATCAACATAGACAGGTACTGTTATTTCTTTATTGTTTGTTTAGTGTATGAACTGACAAGAGCATCCTCAATGTTATTGTACATGAATATATTATCGTATTGATTTTTTCCTCACATTCATGGATTTATTTAATGTAATGAAAAGTAGATAACTTAAATAGGAAATTCTGTGACTTTAGGGAGGGGAAGTGGCCTGTAAATTGATGCATGGGGGAATGGAATAAAATGGTCATAAGGGGGAAAACAGTGACGATGGTTAGAGGGAGTGGCTTGTAGAGTAATGGATGGGATGTCTGATACTGACATCTGGTGCTGAAACAAGCATTCCAGCACCCAGTGCTGGGACATGGAGCAGCTCTGTGGGAACCCTAAATTCAATTCATATCCCAGGACAGTCCTGCAGAAACTGGAACAGATGGGGGTATGCTACCATGCTACTGCACAATAATTCTAGCTATTCTTTAGAAAAAAAAAATAATTTTTTAAAGCTTGATAAAAGCTGCCTTGCCCCCCCCCCCCACTTCATCCTTCTCTTTTACATTATTGCCTAATACATGTGCTTACATTCTGTGCAATAGCCACCTATTGCTTGTGAAATAATATACTATAATTATTCTTAAAAAAACATGCCTCACCTTTCTCTTTGAGATGGCACATTTATAAAAACTTCTAACATACTGGGTATTAAAGGTACAATATTTCTGGCTATTTTATGTGAAAGGTGCAGTGCTTTAGAGCACACCTCTGTGGTAGTGTGCCACACACAAAGGGCAAGCTTTTCCTGTATGAGGTCATTGAGGAGAAAACTGCTCTGTCGCAATCATCAAGGTGCAAGACATGGGAGCTCCCCATCCTGATTCCTTCTAGCTACCAGCAAATGTTTCTAGCAGGATGTGAAAGAAATGTAACATCCCTACTTGTTGGACAATATGTCTGTGTTTATCTGGTGGTTACCTGATGCTGAGTGCATTGTCCAGGAATACAGAGACATTATGTCACCTGGAACATGTTGATGGAGGGCAGGCATGGCCTTCTAAGTAAAAAAAGACTGTTTCGTACCTGCCACTGTAGCGCAGCACAGACCATAAATACTGTATATGGAAGGAGGCACACTCCACATGCTGGACTGGAAGCAGCTGTAAAGTGTTATCAAGATGTCAATGAGATGCTACGCATATAGGTTTTTAGGTGAAATTTTTTTCCACTCCAGCATCCACAGAAGGAGACGCCTGCCTGGTCAAGGATGCTGCTGGAAAGAGTAGGTAAGGTTAGAATATGTATGGCAAGGTTTCAAGCCAACATTTGACCTTACTCACCCTTATGCACCCATGCTCTACACGTTCTATTTGTCATAAGGTAAACCTCTGAAACCCTTTGCCAGACTTCACCCTCTCTATGGTTTAAGGCCCCAGATGCTGCTGCCAATGTAGATGGAAATTCTTGTGGAGGGGGGAAGTGAAAAGTTAGGGATAAGGAGCAGGAGTGCAGGCCTTTCCTGATGCTAGCCAACTTTGACCAAACACACATACTGTATGTAAATCTGTATTTTGCGTAACAAAGATTTTTGCTTTTTTCAAAATTGTATAACAAAGGGTACAAAAGATTATACACAGATAAGTGCATTGAAAATCATGTACAAAAAAGTACATGAGATTTCTTCAAAAACTAAAAATAGGTCCATAAAATATACAAATCTAGATAGCATTATGTCACATAAGGAAAAATTCAGTGGGGAAATGTATTGCCAATAAAAATATACACCTCAAAAGAGTGGAGAAGGGAAAAAGGGCTCCAACTCCTGGGGCAGGGGGGCTGGAAGCCAGCAGAAAGAGGGAAGGGGTAGATCAAGACCACCTACCAGCTTAGCGGCCCAAGGAGGGAAGGGGAAAAGAGAGCTGAGGAAAGGGAGGGACTTGCTTGAAAGGAAAAAGAGGAAAAGAAGGGGGGAGAGGGTCCTTTGTGCCATTCTAGGGTGGGCCTTGCAGATGGTCATATTGATAGCAGGGAGTGATACAGACCTAAACGATCATTAAAGGTAATCAAGTGTCCCATGCCTTTAGAAACTTGAATGAGTGTTCGTGAGAAGATTTGAATTGTGTACGATGGTTCCCATAAGGAACAGATGGAGTCAGACCTTAGCTATGGTCTTGCTGTTCTGACAGGAAAAAAAACTCCACCAACTTTCTTTGGGCTTTAGTCAAAGACAGAATGAAATTATGTAACAAGGCTATCCAGGGATCGCATGCTAACATTACATTCAGAACTGATCTAATCAGTGAATAGACCTGGGTCCAAAATTGAAAGGCTTTCTGGCAGGACCACCAGGTATGAAGGAGAGTGCCAGGTTACAGTGATCAGCATAAATGAGTACACCCCTTTTGAAAAGTAAGATTTTAGTCAATATCTCAAAGAACACAACAAAACTGAGTTTTATAGAACATTTGTTAAGCTCATTACATGAAAGTAAGGTTAATAATATAACTTAGATTGCAAAATCTTCAGTTTTACTCAAATTAGTTCATGCAAAAATGAATACACCCCACAACAAAAACTACTCCATCTAGTATTTTGTATGACCTCCATGATTTGTAAGGACAGCACCAAGTCTTCTAGGCATGGAAGAAACAGGTTGGCGACATCTACCTTTTTCATTCTTCAAGAACGACCTCTTTTAGAGCCTGGATGCTTGATGGAGAGCGATGCTCAACTTGTCTCTTCAGAATTCTACATAGGTGTTTGATTGGGTTCAGATCATGAGATATACTTGACCACTGAATCACTTTCACCCTGTTCTTCTTCAGAAATACATTAGTGGCCTTAGATGTGTTTTGGATTATTGTCATGTTGAAAAAGTGCATGACGACCAAGGGCACGGAGTGATGGTAGCATCTTTTCTTTTAATATAGAGCAGAACATCTGTGAATTCATGATACCATCAATGAAATGCAGCTCCGACAGCAGCACTTATGCAGCCCCACAGAAGGACACTGCCACCACCATGTTTCACTATAGGCACCATGCAATTTTCTTTGTTCTCTCTCTTTGTGCACAAGTGTTTTGATAGTTTATTAAACTTTTATGACAATACATCTTTGTAATGTGAATTAAGCAGCTCACAAATTGTACTATAAAACTATTGTGCCGCAGGCCAGTTTTTACAATGTTGAGTTGTTGTGGCTGTTAATATATACTGTACGTCTACTGTATATATTGTGCAGTATGCCATGGATGCAGGTATGTTTTCTGCTATTTGGGTTGTGGTTCCTTTAAGGGGATTGCAAAAGACATTTTTGGAGTACTTAGGCTATCTCACCATTTTAGGATGAGGGATTCTGTGGTGATCGAATTGCAGAAGATAAACACATTTACAGTTATTTCAGGATTAGAAAGTCCTCATTTGGAACCCAGAATATAGAGGCTTGGAGAGACTTTGGGTGGCCTTCATACCCTGATTACAGGGACAGAGAGAGGAACAGGAAGCCATTAGCAGGTGGCTGTGAGGTGGAGTAAAGCAGCACACAGCTAAGTGAACAGTGTAGACTGGTGGGTCACTGAGACACTGTTCCTGAACCTACTCCTTGGGTCCGCTGAGGCAGGTGGGAATTTTCAAAAACCCTATTAAGTTTATGGGCAGTGACCCGAGTTTTTATTTGGGTGTACAGAAACTGATGAACTTTTTTGTTTGTTTTTTCCATGCGGAGGACAAGCCGTTTTCTGTTGGCTTGTTTTTTAGAAAATAGAAAGGTCTGTTTTCTTTTACCTACTCGGCGAAAATGGAAACACTACATGATTTGCAGGTGTGAAAGTGACAACATGTTTTGCATTGAAAGTGACATAGCATCCTTTTGCTTCCACTGTGTGATGAGACACCTAGATAACTGGTAGCAAGCCTTACTGATAGTAATATGGAGTCATGTCAGAGCTCACTGAGTTTTGAGAGGGCAAATTGTTGGTGCCCACTTAGCTGATGCCTCTGTGACTGAAGTTGCCAATTTATTTGACGTGTCGCGAGGTACAGTATCAATGGTTATGATGGCATATACAGTTTCCGGGGAAATGTTACATAGTTAGTCTGGCTGAAAAAAGACAAAAGTCCATCCAGTTCAACCATTAAAAAAAAACAAAAAATTTATCCTACACCCACAGTTGATCAAGAGGAAGGCAAACAACCCAGCAAAGCATGATCCAATTTGCTCCTACAGGGGAAAAAAATCCTTCCTGATCCCCCAAGAGGCAATCGGATGTTCCCTGAATCAACTTTACCTATAAATGTTGGATACACAGAATATAACTGGTTATTAAAAAGAATCCAAGCAATCCACTGCGCTGGCCAGAACCAACTCTTGAGGGAGTCTATTCCACATTCTCAAACCTCTTACTGTGAAGAAACCCTTCCATATTTGGAGATTAAATTTATTTTCTTCCAGACGTAAAGAGTGCCCCCTTGTTCTCTATGATGACCTGAGGGTGAATAACTCTACACCGAGTTCACTATATAAACCACTGATGTATTTATGCATGTTGATCATATCCCCCTTAATCTCAAGGGAGAATAAATTCAGTTCCTCTAATCTTTCCTCATAGCTGTGCTCCTCCATGCATCTTATCAGGTTGGTTGCCCTTTTCTGTACTTTCTCCAGTTCCCCAATGCTCTTTTTGTAAACATTTTTTTTGTAAGAATAAGCATGGTCAACATGATCAACTGACTGAAAGAACCAAAAAGACATTGTGCAGGATTGCGACCTGGAAAAAAAAACTGCCTCAAAAATGACTGCAGAGTTCAATCTCAGTGTTCACTTCTATCTTGATATAATAATATAAATTTATATTTAGATATGCAAATTTTTTACTACTGACACATGCTGTGGCATTTTGGGTTGGGCATGTAGGCATCTATGGCCTTGGTCATTATACGGCTTCATAAAAGTGTGTTTAAAAAGTTGGTGGATATTTTTACAACTTTCTCCCTTACAGAACATAATTACAGGAAATATACAATCTTATTTAGATACTCCAAGAACAATACAATTTTACCCCTGCCTCTGTAAACATCTTGATCCAAGCTTTGTGTTAAACTGTCAGATTTGAAGAAGTAATCATTTGCTTCAGGCTAGTATCTCCTTTATTTTATTTCAATTTAGTCAACACTGAAAACCCAATGCTTATGGTCCAAGTTGGCTCATTTTCCTCATACAAATCACACATCAGCACTATTCTTTTTCCCATCATATTAGAAACATAATTGTAAAAACTGTATCTGACCTTTAGTTATTGGACTTTAGAATTACTTATTCTGTCATGTTTGGTGTCCATGGCAACTAAATTGTATACTCATGTCATAGATTTTCTTAGTCTTAACTCATTTTCAAGATCAGCATTATGTTTTACAGATGCTTTGTGTTTCATTGCTTTTTCCCCATGGCCTGCATGTAACAGCAAAACAGTACAATTAGAATTGCACATTGTGAACCGTAGTTTGAATGTTGCTTATTGTTGATTAATTGTATACCATAAATTGAAGGATTTGTAAAGTTACATGTCCCAGCAGATTTACTTTATTACTCAAAAACATAAAATTCATTTATTTCACTCATGACCCATCTAAAAAAGCCAAGGGGGAAAAATTTTACTTTTTTTTACATGTATTTTGCTCATTAACAAAAAAGTTGCTACATCGAATTTCAAATATTAGGAAAAATGAAAGTGAAAATAATTGTAAGCGCAGTTTAAAAGGCCAGATGTATGTTAAACACATAAGCAGAAAAAGATTTTCACTTAATTGCAAAGGCTGTTACAGCTGTGGCTTCAGTGACTGGGCCATGATTTCTGGACAAATCATTTACAGTCATAATGTTACATCACAAATACCTAAGAAGGTGAGAAAACTGATAGATATAAAACTATATTTGTCTGTATACCTTAAACTAATGTAAGTGCAGCAGTAGGGCCACCAACATAGTCATACCATTAAAACAAATCATTTGGAATATTAATTTTATAGAGAGAATATGAACTAAAAAACCTATAATGCATATATGTTTTAATGTTAATATATTATTTTCTCTAAAAAAGAATTCCAAAATGTAAAAGTGATTGAATAACATAGCGAGTAAATCATAACAGCCTGTTGTGCAGCACTAAAGATGCTCAATATAGTAATAAATATAAAAATATTTCAACAGGCTTATGCCACCATGTTATATTTGCCACTGCATTTATAAAGGATGGTGGTTTAAGTATGTTCTGGGAAACCTATAAAATCAGTTGCGTTCCCCATAAGGTATACTGTATACAAGTAAATGCCATAAATGCAGCAATGCTGTGGCCTCCTCCTCTACTGACACACAGGGGGTTATTTCCTAAAACTGCATGGTGCAAAATCTGGTGAGCTTTGTGTAGTAACCAATCAGCTTCCAGGTTTCATTGTCAACGCTTAACTGGACAAGCTGAAGTTAGAAGCTGATTGGCTAGCATGCACAGCTGCACCAGATTCTGAGTGCTCCAGCTTTAGTAAATTTACCCCACAGGCATCTCAGACAAGTGACAAGACAGTGTGATCCATTACTGAAATATACACAATCCTTAAAGGGGATCTTTTAGTCATTTTCAAACACCTGCATGAATATTTTCCTATTACCATATACAGCCACAGTATAACTTTTCAAAAAAGTTGTACCTTATAAGTATAAGCCACTTCCCGTTTTTCAAGTGCATTTGATATTGTTTCAACATTCTTTTATTTGCATGCCCTTAAATCTCAATATAAAAAAATTAAGTTTAACAAAAAGTCTACTCCAACTGCAGTGACAACAAACTGAAGATGCATTATAAAAGAGGCTACTATAGAGAATACTACATGTAGCTATGGGCTCTGGTCATGGTAAAAATAGTAGACCTTTATTCAACCTCAGTAACCTTCCATATAGAATTTAAGATGTATATCACATTGGGGCTGGGCTGTTGTTAGAAACTACTGGGGCCCCTTACAGCCAACCTCACAGCCCCCTCCCCCCAAACCACAGGGCCCCATACAGCCAACCTAACAGGGCCCCCCATCCCCACAAAAAAAACAGTTCACTATGCTTCAGTTATGAATGAACACAGTGAGTGATTGGTACCAATCACTCATTGTGTTCATTCAGGAATGGAAGGGCTGGTAAATTGCTGGAACCTATCCCCTGTATCTTTCTCTCTGCAGCAGCTGAAAGCTAGCAGAGGGGGACGAGAAGACAGATTTCAGCTGCTGCAGAGAGCCATACAGGGGATTGGTTCCAGTAATTGCCCTGCTCACCCTTCCAGCCCATATACGACTCACCCAGCTTCCTGGCCCCCTGCTGGCCTGCACCCCATACAGGAGGACAAGTGGTACCCCCTTATCCATGGCCCTGCATTGGGGAGCCCTATGGAGGTCCCCCCATGTTATCTCTTCTTCGACATTATTGGATAATTAATGTAAATATTCACACAATTTATGTAGTGAGGATTCTCAACTCCTGTAGCAAATCTAACTCTTTAAGTCTACCACTATATCTCAATGGCACATTAATATAGAGGTAGAGCTTGCTCTCTTATTGAGAAATCAACATAACACGTTGAGAAATTCTTGCGAATACAAATCTACCCTGGAGAAAGGATAATTGCCACACTCATTTAAATATTGATACATAAAATATGAGAAGCAAAGATTCTTTCCCTACACACTGCACTTCCCTCACACCTTCTTTTCTTGAATCTCTCTCTCTATCTCCCCTATACCTTGCACTGCCACCTTATTTCTCCTTTGTATTTCCTACCTCCCTTTTTTCACCACAGGTACCTACCCCTCTTTCACTAGCCTGCTATGCATTCTCTTCCTTTCATAATTCATCCTCCCCCAACCCCATTGATCTTGTACATCCCTCCCTCTTCCCTACCCTGTGGTTATATGCTAAAAATGGGGAAGATGCAGTAGATTTCTCCATACCCTACCCCTACTTAATGAGGATGGTAAGTTGTCCACATATACTAGAGGAAGGATAATAGCATGCAATATGTAGCACTTTAAAACTATTGCTTCTGTAACTCATTGACTAGCAAAAACTGTAAATGTTTTTTGTACTGCCTTGATATGATGACAATGTTTGTACATCGGATTATGTTTCTGTGTCTTTATAAATAAAGAATAAAAAAAAGAGATGTAGTGACACTGTTAAATACCCATCCTTAGTTTTATCTGCTTAGTAATAAATACCTTCTAGTGGAAAATATCAACCTTTTGATATTGAGGTAAAAAGCTCTGAAAAATCATCAATTATTTAAAATGACTACGTGCAACATTTTGTATTTCCATAAATAATTATTTTTTTTGTTTGCAATGTGCCTCTGAACTGCTAGGAAACTTGACTGCTTCAGGAGGGTCAATTCCCTTTCACAGCCCTCTCATTCCCATTATGTTTTCTCCTCACTAGCGCTTCCCCTCACCTCGCTACATAATTTTTTGTGAGTGAAGGAGGATACCATAGCATGTCACCTGAGTAAAAGTTTTGACATTGCCGGGCTGTTGAAATCACATCCAAGATGGAAGTGCCCAGTATCAAGAGACAACAAGACAAGCTTTCACAGTTAAATAACAAGCATAAAATATGTTGAATGTACATATGATCTTACCAAAGGACACAAAAAAAAACAACTTTTCTTATCTTTTATTTTTTTCTTTATTTCTTTTTACTTCTCTTTTCTTTATATTCTTCCCTTTTATTTTTTCTTTATAAAATTTAATTTATTTCTTGCCATAAAGCTATGATAAATCATATTTGTTCTTTGCTTCTTTAATAATGCCTTATTTCTTTCCTTTTTTCTTTTCATTTCTTTTATTTTATTTTATTTTATTTTCTCTTCTTTTCTCTTCTCTTCTTTTCTTCTTTTTCATAAAATGTAATTTATTTCTTGTCATGTCTTAAAACAGGAAGTAAAATAGCCATTTTCTTAATCACAATTTATATTACATGCACATTTTTATAAACAAGTGCTGTAGATGGAGGTCTTGGAAGCAATAATATTTATGAACAGCACTTTTAGAAAGCAAAGGAAAATGTGTGACCTCTTTGATTTTGTTTGACATTTGAATGTAGTATTCTGTACTCCGGACATGCATGATGGATGCTTATGAGCTTGATGTTTAAACAGGAAATGCTTCTAAGTTGAACATTTATGAAGGCACTGTATATAACCATGTTAGAATTTGAATTTATCATCTTAATAAAATCCTAAATGTATGCCATGTTTTTCAAAAATATTTATTGAAACAAATATTCGAACAAAGCAGTTTAAGATACAATTTAATTATGTTATTTTAGCACATAGATATTTTTTGGATTATTCATAGCTTGGTGGGCTAAGCAATGCTTATCCTAGTGTTAAAAGGGTGCCTTTTGTTCATAATTAATGGTGAGTCCATAATACTTTAGCATTTATTAGTGAAAGTCCTGCATTACAGATTGTATTTGACAATTATGTTTAGATAAATTCTCATTCTTCAATGCACACCATAACGTAACAATATCCTAGATACATAACACAGTAATAGCAGACAACCCAAAAATGAGACTATTTTGCTACACATATATAAAAAATGTATAGCATGTTAAAAAAAAGTTAATCATTATATATAAAGATACATATTAAAGTATAAATATTAAAAGTGGTTCATTTCATTTTAGCTAGTTCTTTGTGGCCTCTGTGGTCATAGGGAGGCCTTCACGTTTTGTCTGCCACTTTAAGAATATGTGTGGATTAGTCTTACAAGATACCCTCCACTGCAGGCAGGATATTTTAAGTATACAACTTTAAATGAGTACGTTCATTTCTGCCTTCTATATGTATTTCTGGATTGATGATGTGTTGAGAAGTTTGATCTAAATCGTGGGAAACCCTGCTTTGTTCCCAGAGGACCACACAAAATCTTCTTCTTGAATTCCAAATGGTTCCCTGGCATTCCATCCTAGGCTATATGGTTGTGTGTTTCTTTTGATGTACACACCATAGGGAGAGACAACTGTATAAAAGGGTGAAAAGTGAAAGTGAAAAGACCCACTCTGAAACAGGAAACTTGAGGCAACAGTCATGACAACAGCTTAAACTGGAACATAGGCAAAAATGTAAAGATAAAGAAGCTGCATTCTCAGTGTGGGCTGGTTCACACCAGAATGCTGTGTGGAATGGGTGTGTTCCATGTGCATGTGATTTGGTGTGGCACTTTTTTCAAAAGTAGTGCATGCACTACATTTTGTGTGGTCAAGTTTGATTTGCAGCCCATTCAAATGAACAGGCTGCCAAATCACACTGTAGGGGAACTCACAGGAATCACAGAGAAATGTCTACTGAATTCCTGTGCGATTCTGGTGTTAATGGGCCCTAAGTCATTAAATTAGCTGCTGAAAATGCTTACACAACTGAGGGTTTAATATTACTTTAAGCATACTCTGTGCCAACAAATGTGCTGCTTTCAAGAATACTCATTAATTTTAATATCTGTCTAGCATAGATAGTAGTTACAAGAAGCATACAGGAGCTGAATATAAAAAGAACTATCTGTCTAGAGTAGATAATAGTTACAAGAAGCATGCAAGAGCTGAACATGGAAAGAACAATAATGTTCTTTATGTATAAGGCCCCTTTCAGACGGGGCAAATCCGTCAGCATGATCTGCCTGCTCAGTGGGGGATCTCTTCACTGACCCCACTGAGCAGATGGATGACAGGTGTCTGTCTGCTCTGCTGCTGCAGAGTGGACACACACTGCCCACTGATTTCAGTGGGACAGTTGGATGGAAACAGACCGCCTGTCCATTTCCACTCGATGGTCATCCAGTCAGATCCACTGGACGGATGGGGATCCCCATTCACCTGTATTTGGTGTACAGGATTGTATCAGATGCCGGTGGGTGTCAGCAGACTACTGTCCACTGACACACGCTGGTCCATTGAAGTCTATGGATGGACCAATTGGGTCTGCCTGAAAAACAGACTAGAGGACCCGACTGGTCCACTTGTGTGAAAGGGTCCTAAGGGGCAAAACAAAATTAATTTTATTTATATACAGAAAGGTGTTATAGACCAAAATAAGATATTTAATTGTTGATGGAAATAAAAAGTCAAATAAAGGCAGTCAACACATTTCAGGGACAACAGCACCTCCCCTTCATCAGGGCTCAACACAGGATAAAACATGGATGAAAGCAGTGACTTCACAGTTCTATATTAGAACTGACACTGAACTCTCCTAATGGAGTAACAACTTTACAGCAATTGAAGAGCCAAAAATGGTGCCTCGATTTGTGCCAGCCTCTTTATTACAAAGCTTCCTGCACACATGCCTGTGTTTAGTTGCATTTAGGTGCATCAAGCATTTGAGTTTTAATGCATTTTATTGGCCAGAATATGAATGTATTCTGGCCATTGGAATGCATTAATGCTCAAGCACTAGACAGACACATTTTGACGTGTTTTTTTTTCTCTGCTCTTCTAATATGCCTGCAAACACATACACATACATATATTGCCACAAGTATTGGGACACCCCTCCAAATCATTGGATTCAGGTGTTTCAATCACCTCCATGGCCATAGGTGTATAAAATCAAGCACTTAGGTATGCAGATTGCTTCTAAAAACATTTGTGGAAGAATGGGTCGCTCTCAGGAGCTCAGTGAATTCAAGCATGGTACCGTGATAGGTTGCCACCTGTGCAATAAGTCCATCCATGAAATTTCCTTGCTACTAAATATTCCACGGTCAACTGTTAGTGGTATTATAACAAAGTGGAAGCAACTGGGAACAGCAGCAACTCAGCCATACCAAGGTGTCAGCATACCAAGACATTTTGGACAATTTCATACTCCCAACTTTGTGAGAACAGTTTAGGGATGGTACCTTCCTGTTCCAACATAACATGGATGAGCGAGTTTGGGGTAGAGGAGCTTGACGGGCCTGCACAGAGTCCTGACCTCAACCCGATAGAACACCTTTGGGGTGAATTAGAGTGGAGACTGCAAGCCAGGCCTTCTCATCCAACATCAGTGCCTGGCCTCAAAATGCGCTCTGGAAGAATGGTTAAACATTCTCATAGACACACTCCTAAACCTTGTGGACAGCCTTTCCAGAAGAGTTGGAGCTGTTATAGACGCAAAGGGTAGGCCAACTCAATATGGAACCCTACAGACTTAGACTGTGATGCCATTAAAGTTTATGTGCATGTAAAGGCAGGTGTCCCAATACTTTTTGCAATATAGTGAATGTGTGTGAGGACACATAGGTTTACATAGTGGTGTTTTTACAAGCTTAATAAAAAAAAGCCAGACACCTGTAAAAGCAGCATTTTTTTAAGCCAAGTGTGCATCATCAGAGTAGCCACAGAGACAGTGTGTTAGAAGTTGTTGCTTTTAAAGGGCATGAAATACTGACTAACTTTGCTTTCAGGGCCGGTACTTTGAAGTTTTCCTTTATCTTAGGGCATATACAGTATATATATATATATATATATGTCATGTCAGCACAGCGGAGTAAGGACCCCCCCATGCTTTCAGTACCTAACTCACAAATTTGAGCGCATCTGCAGCCTCGCCTTTCCTCTCTTTTCCTCCTGTGTGCAGGACCTAGATGTGCTCCTCTACCTGGCTGGTCTAAAGGGCTGGCTCTCTGTACATGCTTGTGGGTTTCAAGTGTATGCAGCATCTGGTGTTCCTGCTAAATGACCCATAATCCAGGTAGCCCCGCTGCTGTCCTCGGGGCAGCGGTGTCTCCCCTAGGCATGCACACCTGTGCAGTGCCAGTGTTTACAGTCAGATGTCTTTGTATCCAAATGATCAACTTCCATCTAGCAGTTGTTAACCATTTAGGGTTTGTTACTAAGCAAGCTAATTTCTACTTCATTACATTTTTTCTTTTGTTTTTTTTTAGCTGCTTTAAGTGGCAGGCAAAACCCTATGAAAGGATTATCTTGTCTGGCAATGGGCAGAGCTTTTTCAGGCAAAACAACCTTCTTCAGAGTAGTGAAAGATGTGTGTATCCCACGCCACCTATAAGGTGAATTGTGTGCTTCAATATATCACTGTCTAATAAACTAATGAAAATCACTAATATGTTGAATAATAAATAATAAATATAAACCTGAGAGTGGCTGCAAACATTAAAGTGTTCCCATACTAATAATATTACACCATAAAATATATCAATATGCTGCTGTGATCATTTGATATGTGCAACAAGAATCATCTACGAATGAACAATAACCTTATAATAAACAAAACACCATTATTTTCTTAAAACAGAAACCACATAACATAAAAAATCATCAGTTGTGCCACTTGATTATCGTCTGTATATGTCTATACATGCACCACTTCCTAGATAATTGTGAACAGTCACAGTATCCACCACCATTCAAATATTGCTTTTACCTCCAGTATTTGACCTGTCCTCTTACAGGTCAGAACCACTTGTCTGCCTTTTAATAGGGGTCCTCTCATCATCTCATCTCCTGCTGAGGGTGATGCGGTTGGACATGATTGAATGAATACTGCTTTATTCAAGCAACCAAGGATAAAGATGATGGCACCAAACAGGATGTCACTCGAGGCTAATACACTCTAAAGGAGTGTTTCTACTCAAACTGTGAAGGCGTTATCTATTCTGTCAATGATCAGTCTCCTAGCCTTCCAGCCAAAAAATCCTCTTCAAACTCTTCCAAAAGAAGATTTGTATGAGCATGACTGTATACGCCCTGTTGGTTCAAGCAGCCAGGGATAAAGAAGTTGACACCAACAACTTATCACATTCATTGACCATGTTGTGAATACATTCTAAAGGAGTTGCTTCCACTCAGCTCGTGAAGGGGTCATATATTCTGCCAATCAGCAATCTCAGAACCTTCTTAGGCAAATCAACCCTTGCCCGATTTATCTAAAGAACATGTGGATGAACATGACTATGATTCCTGCTTTGTTCAAGTAGAGAGTGATTAAGATGATGGTGACCAAGTTTTCACAATTAATTAAGCATGTGGTCAAGAAACTCTAAAGGAATTGCTGATTTCCCTTTCTGCAGGGGCCATCTATTCTGTCAAGGTCCAGTCTTCCTTTTAGAGTCACTATAAATGGTCTCTGAACTTTCTCAAGCCAATCAATCCTCTTCAGTCCCTTCTGATTGAAGAAGAGAAGGCCAGCCTTTGTCCAGGTTTTTGATTTCTTCTTTTGTAAGGTTCATGAAATGCCTTTAAATAGAAGCAAAGCAGTGGGAGTATTTCAAGGGCCTCCAGAGGACAGCTTGACAATTCACTTATGGTGACTGAATCAAGTGCTTCTTCTGCAAGATAGGAGCATGTTGTCACAGCAGGATGTCAAAGGTTTTGAATCCCCCCTTTTGTCAGTGTCTCCCTTTATGGGATTGGCCAAATACATGACTTTACCATTAGAAGATGCTGTGGCCTTCAATGATGTACCTAACTGAAGCCTAAATTTATTAGTGGTCAGTTTAACTTCCTGCCTCAAGATTAACATCTGCTGAGTGAAAAGAGACACTGAAGTTCAAGAGTCAGTTTCCACATTCACTCCAGAGACAGTAGCTTCTGCATCTCTGGCTGGGATTCGATGAAAAAACTAGCACATAATCCAAGAAGTCAGTGAAGAGATTCATGTCAGGATGCTTTCTGGTACTTTGGGGATTGTGCCATCCATACATGTCTTATGGGCACTTGTTGGCTCCTCTTTGGACATAGGTACAGCTTTGGTAATGGACCTATGGTCACACAAGGCATGCATTTCAGGACATCCTTCACGTCTGATTAGGCTGCATAAATCACCTTGCTCCAGCAGGTCAGGTAGGCTCAGTTGAACTCTCACCCCCTTTCAAGTTGGGTTTCTGGACTGGTAGCAGTCAGAGTGACTAGGTCAGAAGATATGGAATACACCCTGTATGATAGCGAGCTTAAACTTGTAGTTGAAGAAGCATAATCTTCTGTGGTGTCATTCCCATCTGAGAACCTAGTGGCTGATGGTGCAGTAAGACACCAGCAAAGTAGTTGGAGAGCCCTAATTGAGGAGAAATGGGCCCAGGATGACTGGCCTTTTTCAAGGGTCCAAGATCGTGTCCAACATTCTGGAATTAACAACAGACTTTCAGTCTCTCCTAGCCTTCAATCACCTCATTCAAGGAGGACCTGTCCTGGTGTAGTTAGCACAATGAATGTGGCCTATATCCGGAAACAAGGAGGCACTCAGTGCCTCCCTTCTGAAAGAGGTTTCTCCGATTTTAGAGTTGGCCCAAGCCAATATCTTGCAGCTATCTGTGGCCTATGTACCTGGTCAGAAGAATCTTTAGGCAAACAATTTGTCCAAGATAATCCTGGATGACAATTAATGGTCCAGACTGCTGCAAGTCTTTCAAGAACTAGCGGGCTTGGTAATCTCTTCCAGAGGTAGACCTGGCAACATCCCTAGTCAACACCAAGTTGTTGAAGTTCTATTCCAAGGTCCAGCATCCACAAGCAATCGGGGTGGAGAAGCTGATCACACAGTGGATCTCCAGGACAGCTTATGCCTTTCTGCCTCTCCCTCTGATTCTCAGCTTCCTGCTGAGGCTGTGTCAGGGGAAGGGGATAGTTCTGCTGGTGAACCCAGATTGGTTGAAAGGGTCTTGGTACCCTCTGCCGCTCCTAATGAGTGTCAAGGATCCACTCCCTCTGCTGGTAAGATTAAATCTTCTCCAAAGTCCCGTTCTTCCAACACCTAACAGGCTCAATCTCATGGCTTGAGTTTTGAGAGGCAGAGGCTAATAGATCTCGGGTGCTCCGTAAAGGTTGTGAATACTTTGTATATACTGTATTTATGCTATCTCTCAGGTTATATACAGCATTGCCTATTATTATGTGACACTATATAACTTTCCATTTACTTAATATTTCCTCGTGCTCTCCCACATGCCACCATATGGGAGATTTAATAGATTTTTAAGTTTTGCCGCTTTAAAGGCTCTGGGTTTCAACTTTATGCTCAGTCGATAGTTATTACTTTAATGTTAGGAGGCTGAAACCTGCAGCTCCTCCCACATACCCCGCAAGTAGTAGTTTTACACCAAAAGTGAGAGTCTTGTTGTAATTATAAAATAACAACAATGTTTTACTGTTTTAGATACTGAGATATCTAAAGATGTTGTTCCTCATTCTTACTAGTACACCCTATATTAACAGTGATCGTATGATTTTCACACTATTTCCGTTTACTTTCTTTCTATTTTGTTGGTCTTCCAAATTTGGAGTTAGTGTAGGCTATCAGAGTGGGTCCTAAGCTTCTCAAATGTTACTATTGAATAGATATCCTGCTGTTCACAGACTATACGCCTGATTTGAATCTTCTTATTGGTATTGCATTTGCTTTTATTCTATAACCATCACATTTTCTGCCTTAGGGAAAATCTCACAATTATATCTTTCAATTGCAGGGGACTGGATATTCCCGAAAAAAGAGTAAGTTTAATCTGTGAGCCTAAAAAAGCTGGGCCTCAACTGGTTTTCCTACAAATAGCCAATTTTTGTACACAACATAGCCCTAATATGCTAAACAAAAATGTTGTCAAAGCTTTCCATGCTGTTAATCCAACCTAAAGGAGTGTCTATATTGGTGGGTAAAGAGACATCATTTGTTCCCACTCAACAACTGGCTGATCCAGGTGGTAGATACTTATTCCTTAAAGGTACATTGGCGGTTCGCCCAGTTACACTAGCCAACATATATTTCCTGAATATTTCACGTCTCTTTTTCAAAACTATTGTTGATTAATTGAAATGGTTCTCTTGCTGTATTATTTTGGGAAGAGTTTTTAATGTACCCCTAGACCCACTTATTTACAGGAACCTCAAGTGTGAGGTTTAGAGTGCTCAAGAAAATGAAAGATCTACTGCATTCCTTGACTCTGGTTGATAACTGGAGAAAGCTACTTACAGAAGACTTGCTATTCAGCTCCACATAAGACATATTCTCGTATCGACTATGTCTTTATGATGCAGCAAGATTTATTTTACAAACAGATAATATTGGAATCCAATCTATTCCAGATTATGCCCATGTCTTCTTGCGTTTGGCCACCCCAAATCCTCATACACAAAAGTTATTTATTTGGTGTTTAAACCCTTTCCTGCTGGCAGATCCTGAAATTCAGGAGCACATAGCAGGTGAGATTACAAATTTCTTTTCCCTTAATTCTATAGAGGTCTTAGCTCCCCTGACCATTTGGGAAGCACATAAATGCACACATTGAGAGGTGAATTTATAAAATGGGGCACCAGGCGCAGGAACAAATGAGAAAGGGAGATTTTAAATCTATCTAACAAAATTGCATCCCTAGAATCAGGAAATAAATATTCACTATCTATCCAGAAAGCAAATGAGCTTAAAGAAGCTCTTAAATCTATTCATCAAATTATAGTTTTGAAAGCTAAATGCATTTTGTTTTTGCACAAAGGCATTTATTATGAATTCGGAGACAAAAATAGCAAATTTCTTGCTAGGGCATTAAAATATACTCAACTAATAATTTCCATGAGATTAGGAGAAATGATGGTAAATTGGAATACACTACAAAACTTGTTGCAAGACAGTTTCAAGAGTTTTGCACAAAACTGTATAATCTCCCACTACAACACAAACCTACCACTCTACGGGGTACTAGGGAATAGTGCTGGGCTGAAAACCACCCTGTTTGGTTTGCGGACGAAACATTCGGGCCTAACAAAAGTTCGACCGTGAACTTCTAACAGGTGCAATTCACTAAGCAGTATCTCATTTGGTCCTTAGTATTTAATAACTTTTGGAAATATAAAAGATCATTATGTAATATATCTTGATCTACGAATAATTTTGGTGTTATACCATGATTAGTATGAATTTTATATGAATATATATCAATTCTTAGCTAAATGTTTGATATTAAGCCTATTCCTCTTTATGAAGTATGCCTCCATTTCATACTACCATTGAAGCGCAATTGAGTATAACTCTAGGCTTAATTAATTAATTTATTTATTCAGACCGTTATAAAGGATTAATTATTGCCGCATGATCCACCTAATATTCTTGTCTTTATGTATTTTGTATTCGGTTTCCGTAATTAATGATATCCGTAGTAATAACAGGGATCACCAATTGTCTATTTGACTTTTATTCATGGAAAAATAGCGCTTATAGTGCGCGTATGTACACTTCATATTCTCCACCAAAATGGTGGTGACGTAATGCGTATGCGCCATTTTGCCTATATATTGAAACGGTGCACGTCATGGAAGTATTGGTCTCCCCTCTGAGGACATGCATGGCACGAAAAGCTTTAGGAGGAGCCAATACGCCATGATGTCACGCCGCCGGAGCCTCGTGAAGGTCCGACGGCCATCTTTACTTTTGGTCAGTGCTGCTTAACTCTGCAATACTGTCACGTTTTACCTGATTTTAACTCATAATTCCATGGAATCAATTATGACTTTTTTAAATACTACACTATGGGCACTTTTTGTTTTGGCTCCTTTATGGAGCTACTGATTCACAGAGCCTACTTGTGAACCTGGCCCATTCAAGTACCCAGAGGAGGGAGTCCCTGTAATACAGGCTGCAGACCCATCCATCCTTAAAGGGGAACTCTGGATGAGCTGACCACCTACCCAACCCAAGAGCTTCTGCTGTGCTGTATAATACCCTGAAGGAGGTTAACCACACGCCTGCCATATTCCGTTCCCTAAGGTGAACCGTATTGGATATATTTATATACACATATTCAATGCGCATCTGGTGAGTGTGCATTCTTACTATATCTTCAAAGCACAAGCACTTAATTATCCCTGTGGTTGGGATCCTGTTTCACCATTATCTATATAAACTTTTTCAATTTTATGAACTTTTCTATTTATTATTCATTATAATTTATTGATTTAGCCTTTCATTTGGATCCTAGCGCTGCACTCCTGTTATATTTTTGTTTGAGGTTTTTCTCTGGTTACCTTAGTGCAATAGCTGCTTCATCAGGAGCGCTCACTGTGTTTTTACTCTATAGTAGTACATAAGATGGTCTTGGATAAAGTCGAAGGCCTTCTCCTGTCCACAGATGCAGGGAAGGCCTTCGATAGGGTGGCTTGGGATGTTATATTTGCCACATGTAGACATATAAGCTTAGACACCAATATGAAGACCTGGATTTGTTCTCTCTATCATATATCTTCTGCTCAAATTCATATTATTGGCTCACTGTATAAACTAGTATTAATATCCAATGGCATGAGACAAGGTTATCCTTTTGTCTCCACTGCTATTTATTCTAACTTTAGAACCTTACATCCGCATTGTGAATCTTAATGTTTCTCTATGTGGCCTTATGCTACATTATAGAGTTCAAATCTGCAGCCTATCCTGAAGACCTCCTCTTTTTCTTGATATGACCTTGTACATCCTTTCCCAACTTGTTAGCAGCCATCCATCCATGATTTTGGCTAGGTTTCTAACTTGAAAATAAATTACCACAAATCTGAAGCCTTGAACATATCACTTCCATCCAAAAAATTGCTAGAGATGCAACAAAACTGCTCATTTAAATGGGAAACTAAGGCTTTAAAATATTTAGGAGTTTGGATAACATACCATCCTAGTAAGCTTTTTGAATGTAATTTTCCAACGCTGCTAACATCCATAGAACTTAACCTTAAACAATGGACAGCAAAAAAAAAATTTTCTTGGTTCGGTAGAACATCTATTATTAAGATGAAAATTCTACTACACCTGTTATATACCATACACGCACTTCCCATCTATATTCCATCCACGTTTTTTAAGGCTTTGAAGACTATCCAAACCATGTTTGTTTGGGCAGTTTTTGAACTACCTGTGGCAGATAGTCTTTGTACTATCATGCTGTCCACGTTGCTAGAAAAATTTAAATTTAGAACATTCTTTTTTATCTACTCCATTAAAATTCACCCTATGGATCCCAAAAAAACGATATCCATAAAATGTTCAATCGCTATTGCACATGACTCCACATCCAGATTCCACAAAATGTGGATACCATGGTTTGTGTTTCAATTATCTGATGAATATTCTGAAAGGCTGAATATATAGTTGCAGCTTTCTGTAACTCTGTCACTATACCCTATAACCTTTAAAAATGGATATAGCTTCCCATACAATTTATATATACAAAGACTAATCCAGCTTAAATGTTTCTTCTATTCTTTTTCTTTCCTTCCCTCTCTAGGGTGACTTCATATATTATTTATTTTTCATTTTATACCTAGTAAGAGATATTCACTATTTTTTGCTTACATAAAAAAGGACCTTATATTGAGTGGCCTACTTTATTGTATTCTTTTGGTAATAGGACTTTAGAGAGTTACAGTGGGGATCGAAAGTTTGGGCACCCCAGCTAAAAGTTTGTATTAATGTGCATAAAGAATCCAAGGAAAGATGGAAAAATCTCCAAAAGGCATGAAATTACAGATTAGACATTCTTATAATATGTCAACAAAAGTTAGATTTTATTTCCATCATTTACACTTTCAAAATAACAGAAAACAAAAAAATGGCGTCTGCAAAAGTTTGGGCACCCTGCAGAATTTATAGCATGCACTGCCCCCTTTGCAAAGCTGAGACCTGCCAGTGTCATGGATTGTTCTCAATCATCGTCTGGGAAGACCAGGTGATGTCAATCTCAAAGGTTTTAAATGCCCAGACTCATCTAACCTTGCCCCAACAATCAGCACCATGGGTTCTTCTAAGCAGTTGTCTAGAAAACTGAAACTGAAAATAGTTGATGCTCACAAAGCTGGAGAAGGCTATAAGAAGATAGCAAAGCGTTTTCAGATGTCAATATCCTCTGTTCGGAATGGAATTAAGAAATGGCAGTCATCAGGAACAGTGGAAGTTAAAGCAAGATCTGGAAGACCAAGAAAAATATCAGACAGAACAGCTCGTAGGATTGTGAGAAAAACAATTCAAAACCCACGTTTGACTGCACGATCCCTCCAGAAAGATCTGGCAGACACTGGAGTTGTGGTACACTATTCCACTATAAGGACATACTTGTACAAACATGATCTTCATGGAAGAGTCATCAGAAGAAAACCTCTTCTACGTCCTCACCACAAAAATCATCGTTTGAACTTTGCAAATGAACATATAGACAAGCCTGATGCATTTTGGAAACAAGTTCTGTGGACCGATGAGGTTAAAATTGAACTTTTTGGCCGGAATGAGCAAAGGTACGTTTGGAGAAGAAGGGGCACAGAATTTAATGAAAAGAACCTCTGTCCAACTGTTAAGCATGGGGTTGGATCAATCATGCTTTGGGGTTGTGTTGCAGCCAGTGGCACAGGGAACATCTCACGAGTAGAAGGAAAAATGGATTCAATAAAATTTCAGTAAATTTTGGATGGTAACTTGATGCCATCTGTGAAAAAGCTGAAGTTAAAGAGAGGTTGGCTTCTACAAATGGATAATTATCCTAAACAAACCTCGAAATCCACGGGGGATTACATCAAGAGGCGTAATCTGAAGGTTTTGCCATGGCCTCACAATCTCCTGACCTCAACATGATTGAAAATCTATGGATAGACCTTAAAAGAGCAGTGCGTGACAGACAGCCCAGAAATCTCAAAGAACTGGAAGACTTTTGTAAGGAAGAATGGGCAAAGATACCTCCAACAAGAATTGAAAGACTCTTGGCTGGCTACAAAAATTGTTTACAAACTGTGATACTTGCCAAAGGGGGCAGTACAAGATATTAACTCTGCAGGGTGCCCAAACTTTTGCAGATGCCATTTTTTTGTTTTCTATTATTTTGAAAGTGTAAATGATGGAAATAAAATCTAACTTTTGTTGACATATTATAAGAATGTCTAATCTGTAATTTCATGCCTTTTGGAGATTTTTCCATCTTTCCTTGGCTTCTTTATGCACATTAATACAAATTTTTAGCTGGGGTGCCCAAACTTTCGATCCCCACTGTATACTGTGTTGTAAAGATTTTGGTACAGAATGCAACAAACCACAAAGTTATTTGTGTGTATAGCTTACAGTAGTGCATTGATATATGTTTTCATTCAACCCAATTTTATATAAGTCTGGATCTGACAATGTTAACTGACACTGTAGCTATACATTGTATCCTATCTGTACATGCCCTTTTTTACTTGTTAATATCTTGTACTAAAACATTATGTACTCAGACAACTTAAAACTTATGGCTTGTATGCAGTCTACTAACTTGATAGCTGCTATAATGTACCATGTTTGTATTTCCAATAAAAATTTATGGAGAAAAAAAAAGTTTGTAAATATTCTAATGAAAGCAAAGAGGAACAGCACTAACAGTGCCTAGTAAAATATTACATAAATTCACAGAATTGCTGTTGATCAAGGTTTTTCACTGGACTCTTCACAAGTCTGTCACATTCTGAAGTTTCTGCAGGCAGGGCTTGATTTAGGTTTATGCATAAGTACATTATGGGTCCATGTTTCAGCTATCTCTGCCTTCACCGGCATAGAATGGGCATCCAACACTCAATTATACTGTTCTTCCAGCTGCAACTTGGTTGAAACCTACCTAAGGGATTGTTGTTTGTGAAGTGGGCACTCAATAAAAATGGCCCCCTGCAGTACCTCTCACTGGAAACTACTTTCCTGGTAGCAATTACATCAGAAGAGAGTCCGTATTAATGGCCCTTGGGTTTAAAGAACCCTTACTTACGTTCATCCTGGATAGGGTGGTACTCACCCTGATGCTCAAGATAGTGCCTAAGTGACCTTTAGAGTCCATATCACACAAAAAATTGTCCTTCCTACTTCCCTCTTGGGGAGTACCCAAGAAGTTAGCCCATCAGATGTGGGCCAAGCTTTAAATTGTTACATCAAGGCGACATCTGGCATCAGGATGTCGGAACAATTGTTTGTCATTCCAGGTGGAGCGGGTAATGATTTCACAGCTTCCAACAAGACGCTTGCCTCTTGCTTGGTGAAGCTCAGCTGCTTGGCCTACAAGTTGAAAGGGTTAGTTGTGCCAGGGGTATCAAACCACTGTCCACCCAAAGGGTCTTGACCTTGTGAGTAGCAGCAGACTTTGTATTCCCAGACACTATCTGGGGGTATTGACTATATTGATATACTGTACGTTCATGGCTCATTACTCTATAGAAGCAGTCTTAATGACAGTTGAGTTTAGCAGAGGCATCCTGGGTTCTGCTTTTAGCCAGAATTGAGGAGTGTGTAGCAATATCCCTCTGCTGTTTGGCTAATTATTTTCCAGCTGTGTTAACATGGAGATGTCAGTAAAACAGAAAATTGAATGACAGATACTTACTGTAATTTTCCTTTCCTGAGGAGCTCCATGTCAGCACAATTTCCATCCAGCTTGATAGGACTAATTACAGAACACTGAGGAGCATACCTAGGTCTTGCACATAGGAGGAAAAGAGAGGAATGCCAAGGCTACAGGTGCACTCAAATTTATGAGTTAGGTCCTGGAAGCATGGGGTCTGGGCTCCTACCCTGCTGTACTATCATTGAGCCTGTTAGGAAAAGAAAATTACGGTAATTATCATTCCATTTTCCATTATACAGTGTATGTATGTGTGTGTGTGTGGAGTCCACTCCGGGTTTTCTGGGCCTCAATGGCAGAGGTGGGTCTTGACCGGGTTTTGTGGTCCACTTATGACCACCAGCAGGTGGTATAAATAAGGCAGGGCTGGAGCAAGAAGCTGCTCATGGCCTGGGACTCAGAGAGCCATTCCTGAGAGAGCTGTGCATGAAAGTGTGTGTTATACAAATAAGGAAGAAGGTTTGCTTACTGTTTCATTTTTGTTGGTGACAGGGAGAAGCCCTTCACCAGTGAGAGAGGAAAAATTCTGTGTTTAGTTAGTGCCTGGATGGCAAGGGTTTATTTTCTGTTTTGTTTGGTTTTGATATTTACAACCTTTGAATAAAACTGACGACCAGTCAGATTTTAAGAAAGCCCTGCCGCGTGGTCTACCTTTTTCCCAGGGAAGGTGATATATATATATATATATATATATATATATATACACACACACTGCCTTTATGTTAATTTGGGCTTTTTTTTATTGCAGAAAGTAGTCTCTTAAAAGATTGGACTTGTGTTTCAGGTGGTATTATTTGAGGTTTTTCATTTATTTTGTGGATATATTGATTTTTTTTTTCTATGTTGATAGGGCCTTTTTTGAGAATAAATAGTTTTTGTCACTTTTTTTTTACTCCCTACAGAAGCTGCTGTAAATCTACAGCTAGGGGCACTGCAGGAGTCATGCACAATCACAGGCAGACTACTATAGTGCATAGGATTTTTTATATTTGTACAGTGCCCAGCAGTGGCGGACTGACAAGTCATGGGGCCCCTGTGTCCTTGCCCACACTCAAACACACCCAAAAAAGCCTGTAAAAGGTACCAGGGGCATTTCATGGGGCCCCCTACTGACCTCGGGCAGTGCCTGAGTGCTCGAATGGTCAGTCCGCCCCTGGTGCCCGGTAAACTGATGCAGGGCCAGCTGTGGATGGCATGACAGCTATAAACCAGTAAGTACCTTGTGTTTTTTGTTGTCATGACAATCCAGGAAGCTGAAAGAAAACAACAAGAAAAGTGCATCCATTGCAGACTTTATAGATTTATGTGAAACATCAAATGCATTATGTTCAGGTGGGTTTATAGACACCAAGCATATGGACTTGTATTCACACAGCAAGAAGGCCTTTATACTGATAATAGGCTATGTGCCTACCAGGAATGGCCTTTCAGTATAGGATGCTGGGGATGAGTCCTGAACAGCAAGTATATTTTCCTATTATTGTGGATGTGGTCCCTTTAAGGGGGATGATGAGAGATATTTTTGAATGTCCAGGGGTTCTCATTCAAGCAGGGTGAGGAGATATAGGGTAATCCAGTCAGAGAGGAGAGGAATGATTTACAGTATTCTCAGCTTGGTAAGTTTTCATTGTACCCTGGAATTTGGAGGCTCAGAGGGACATTGGGTAAGAAAGAGCATCCAAACCCTTATTACAGGGAATTTGGTTTATTGTTTGCTAAACCCCTGCGGCTTTGGTGGCACCCCAAAGCAGACAAGAGCCCTGAACCCAGAGACTAGTATAACAGACTAGTATAATAACAGTGAGCTGTAATATTGTTTTCAAAATTCCAGAACTATGGACTGTTTGTCTTCATTTTACTCAAAGAATCTGCTTTATTTTGCCAGCTTTAAAGAAAAAATACTTTTGTAAACAGCTGTTTGGTGATCCCAGTATTGCCATATTACATATTGTAGGGGTGTTCCCTAAGCCTGTCTAAATCATCATTTATTTTTTTATATTGCTGAACTACAGGGATTTTTCTAGTAGGGTGTGCTAAATGGCTTCCTTTGATGTATGATCTGCCAGACTGTGTTGAGGGATCCAGAGGGCTGAGTAAGAGATGTAGCTATGGGCTGTCCTTGCTAGATAATTAGGCAACAACCACAGATGAGCTTTTCATTGGGTTGGGCCTAGGTTTAACAAAACATCTTGAGAATGCTTTTGGAAGGGTTATTGTCTATGGGTTGCTATCTGGGTCTGAAATTCTGTTTTGGAGCCCAAAGCCTACTGTGTTCTACTGAATTAAGAGTGGAGATCTGGCTGCTATCAAGGATATATTTGTGGACACTGGAGCAACACATGAACCTCCAGTGGTCTACTGCCTTACCCACATTAATCCAGTAGTTAGACAACACTGAGGACAACAGAATAACATCTGCATCTCCAGTGGTCTACTGGAGAAGTTGCTACATGATACAGAGAAAACTCAGGACCTCTAGATATAATAGCTACTACATCTGTATGCAAGAGAAGTCTGAGTTCCATACAGGAATTGAAAGCTTGAGATGTTGTGCTACTGTTGGGTATTTCACCCATTCCTACAGAATTGTGTTTAAAAAAAAATCTTGAAGGAGGCATCCAAGGACTGGATTGCCATTACTGCAGCAGATACTGCCATTACTGCAGGAGACTGAGCAAATGTGAAACCTGTATACAAGGTAAATTTCAGTTGGGGGTCCCTCTTGTATTACACATCACCCAACTTAGTAGAGGTACTGCCAGAAAGACTGGTAGGACATGAATATTTCCAACATATTGACACCAGGGACCTGATGAAAAGGTCAACTGAACCCTTCATTGGTTCACTAAACTGCAAAAAACCCCATAAGAAATGAAAAGAGACACACCTTGGAAATGACCTTTTCAGAAAAAAAAAAGAAAAAACACTTTTCTACCCTCGATTGTCACTGCATCTAATCATTGTGCAGTGCCACTGCACCTTACATCAATAACCCCTCTAAAAAAAAGGTGAAGAGGTAAACATTTGGGACAAAATCTTACACTAGTATAATGTAGTATTGATTATTTCTTTAGGTGATAGAAAACTCACTTCCCCTCTGAGCAATTTTACCTTGTGCTTGTACCATCTTCTGCCCCCATCTCCTGCACTGATAAACATCTGTCCTTGGCTGCGTTTAACCACCCACAGACATTCCTTTCCAACTGCACCAAGCCCCCTTGCCATCTGGCTGCAGATGGATCAGAGAAAAGGGGACTTGGGGAGACACTCTACAGATTCTACATGACACTAGTCATAGCCTGGCCCTTTTTCCATGGGTGGTTGCAGATGGACCTAAGGAAGGACAACAGGAGCTTGAATCTTCCACTTAATTTTCCTACACTGAACACTTCGTGGACGTATACAGCTGTTATACCTATCTCAGTTTTAGCCTTCACCAGACACAAGTCGCAATTTAAACTCAATAGTTCTTACCATTGCCTCTTCCCTGCAACATTTCGCCCCCATCTTCATTCCACAGTGCTTCCTATCACTGCAAGAGAAGAGCAAATCATACCATCCCTACCCCTTTGCAGCAGTTATTGCCCACCTGGGATTGCCAGAACACAGAGTGACATGAGGGACAATGTTTTGGAGGGTGTCAGGATACAAGCCTAAAGATTCATGCATGTTCTCTTGTTATGTATCAATGGAAGAGAAAAAAAATAACTTTTCTACACTGGAAGGGGATTTTGCCATTTACCACTCTGAAATGTAACTACAATTACTAGGTTTTTGGTGTATATCAAAACCTATTTTTCAGTCAAGTTTTCTAATGCTTGGTTTGCATGATGTGTTGATGCAACTGCATCAAGCCCTAGAAATATTTTAACGCATGTCTAATGCCTGGTGCCCTAATTCTAGCATAACCTTACACAACAAGTCACTCTGAAGTCAGAGTAACTTTCTCTGTGCTATGCAAGCAGTGCTGGGTGTAAGGACATCCAAGTTAGCACCTGCTGACTTGTCTACCCAGGAGATGCATTATCATTGTGAAAAATACGTTGAGAGGCTAATCTACACTTGTGTTAAAGTATAACTAAATGCAAAACTTTTTTTTTTTAGTTTTGGATAGAATGCAGAGGTATTAGAACATGTGTCTGTGTTTATTGCTATCTGTGCCCCTGTTAGGGAGATTCACCCTCTCTTTTTGTCCAGTTTACCATTATCCTCAAAAGTGAAATAAAAAGAAAATCCCAAATGTTTGCTTATCCCCAGAAAAGTAATAGAGGTGAAATCTTCTAATGGGGACAATAGTTCTGGTGATCTGGCGGTCCCTAAGGAATTCCCTTAATTTGCAAGGATTACCTCTCATATCCTGTTTGGTCATAGGACAGGAAATTAAGGGAAATCTCCACAGATGGCGAAAAGAAAAAATCTGACAGGGGTCATAACTCTCCCTTGCTCTATCCAAAATGAAAAAAATTCTTCTTAGGACCCAAAGATGGCACTGGATTTGGATTATTTTTGTGGAACTGTGAAGACTATGTATAAAATTATCTTGAAGTTTGAGATTACAGTTGTGCTCAGCTCAGTGTCTCACTTATCCCACATAGAACTAGCCACGCAGACAAATAAGATAATAAATAGCATTTCTATATTTGATATATTGATCCAACATACGTTTATGTATTCTCAATGACCACATACTCTGAATTATAGTTTCAGCATTTGCTTTAAACAGTATTTTTATGCGACTTTTACATTTGTATAAACCTGCTTTTCTATATTTATATTCTTGTATAAATATTTGTATTAGCTATAATTCACAATCACTCTCCAATGTTAGATTGCAACCTATTCATGTGTTCCAGCAATATAAAAGTGCCACACAATGTTTCCACATGCTGGACCTCAGCTGCCATTTTTAAATACTTGCTGAATGGTAAATCTTGCTTGCTTTCTCAAAATCTGTGGCCTCTCCCAGTACTCCAGCACTGTTATTGTGCCATACAATATTTTAGACACTGGGTCTCAGCTGCGAAAATCTAATGTGTGGTATAGGGTAAATCCTGCATTATACCTTGATGTCTCTGGCCTAATTTAGTGCTGCTGTACTGTAAAAGTCTCACATAATGTTTCTGTAGCTGAACCTCAGCCAAATTTCTAATAGGACCTTGGATTCAAAAGTCATGTCATCAAGTCAGCAACTGTAAAGAAGGATGGAAGAACAGACCTTTTGACGGTAGGTCTGGAAGTGTCCTGTTAACCAGCTGTGAGTACCAACTTCTCCTGGGCCAGGCTGGGGAGATCAGAATCACCAAAACATTTCTATTTAAATCCTGCAAAGCAGAAGTGGTATTAGCTTCAATGGCGAAAAGACATATTAGGAGAAATGGTCCCCCAGTGTCACCATATGAGTGCACGAGGATCCCTGATCCTGAATACAAACTTTTCCAGCTTTGGATTGGATACCCTAGAAAGTTAAAAGCCTCAGAACTGGAGCCAAAACCTTGATGAACACTCTGGGAGCTGTAGACAGTCCAAATGGCAAAGCTGCCATTGGAAGTGAAGTGGTGTTCCACCACTGCAACCACAGCTTTATTTAGATGGGGGGGGGGGGGATGGAATATGTTGAGTATCCTTGATATCCTCTGATGCTAGAAAATCTAATTCTGCCAAACTTCTGTTAAGGACCTGGAAACATCTTCCCACTCAAGCGAGTGATGGCATCTCTTCATTGAGAAGGGGACTTGTCCCTTGGCTAGATGGCTTAGAAGCCATGTTGCTAGCAGAACTGAGATTTGGACTTGCAGTCCAAGGCCTGAGATTGGCAAAAGCAATGCTTCTTGTAAGCAGAAGGTGCGGCATGCCTCTGAATCATAGGCCTTTTCTTCTATTTAAGCAATAACGGTACTCCCACCCATAGTCACCTTCTGGATGTAAGCATCCAAAACAGTCCCAACAAACATCCCCTTGAAAAGGTAAATGTTTCACCTACTTCTTGCGGCATAACTTCACTGAAAAACACTTCCCTAGAGGAGAGGTTGTTGAATGGAGCCCTACAAAATGTTTCCTGAAAATCCTGAGAGCAAACCCTTCAGATTTCTGCTCATCTCAGTACCATTAGAAGAGTACCTTTCTCTTGCCATGCAATGAGCTCAGACATTGAGCTTCTGGCAGATTCCTACAGCCCTAAGCACTGGCTGTATGCTGCCCTAACCAGAATTAACAAGGCCTTAAACAGTGCCTCTAGACATTTGACCAAAGCCTCTGTCACACAGGAACATCATCCACTGGGAATGTTCAGGTCTTATAGAGATAATAACTGCTGGTTCTACCAAAAGAACATCCCATTTCTTAGTGGCCTCATTCTCCATGGGGTATTGCTGAGTGAAATTTTTGGCGGAACAAATCCCCTATCAGGGAGAGCCCTGTCTGTGTAAAAAATGAGGATGTATAGGGATGTATTAGGGATGCTGTGGTGACTACCATGATCCAAATCCTGTTACCTTTGTAGTAAACGACTCAGGAAGCTGCCCTTGCATTCCAAAGCTTTTTGGGCCTGAGATAAGCTCTGGCCTGGCAGTTTTTCAGAGGACACCCCTTGAATGAAGATTATTATGCACCTCTTCTACCTGGACATTCTTGCCATCTTTTTCGCTCCACTGGTTCTTCCGTGATAAAGAAAGGGGATGAGAGGCTGGTTGCTTTCCGTTTGCTACCAAGACTGTCCAACCCAGCAAGTATCCTGGAAAACTGCATCAGAAATTCAACAATAGATGTACATTCCTTCTTTGCTGTTAATGCACTAGAGTAATGTGCCACGTACGTAGCAGAGATACCAGTAAGGTATAAGAAGTTAGCATTGTATGGCATATACTAACCACCCAGGGATACTTTGCAAAGGGAACTGCCAGGTTAGTCCCTACCTGTAGGTGTTTAGGAGCCCTCATCTTCCTCATCCCCTCTTCTCTGCCATTGGTAAGACATTGGCCTTCCACATCCGCTGAGAGGCACCATGTTGCAAAAACACCTATACGCTGGTACCCTTCAGAAAAAAACAGGACCCCTGTTTGCCTGCCAGTGCCATACCAGTCGCATCAGGGATGGTCATGAGTCTATGTATACTTGCTGCAACCTGTAGTCCCACTGCACAAGGCTTTGCTGCTTACTTGTGGTCAAACCTTGAGGTTCTTCTGTGACCTTTAGTCCTACAGCCAGTCTCTGTTGTGATCTGTAGTCCTACAGCCAGTCTCTGCTGTGATCTGTAGTCCATAAGCCAGACTCTGCTGCAATCTATAAATCTCCACCACCAGACTTATTGTAACCTGTAGCCCCATATCACCTCTATAGTGCTTTGGAAAGTATGTCAAGATGGCCACTGAAGCACCACCATCACTTTCTATGATTGCACAGCTTTGACATCCCCAGCCAAGCTGAGCTGCTTGCCCAGTGTAGCGCTAATTCAGGGGAAAACAGGGAATGGAGGTCACTGTTGGATGGGAAGTCCATCACCTCCTGTGTCTGCAGCTACCCAGACCACCCCTGCCACTGCTATGGTGTGTTTGGGGCAACTCCTGTGTAAAAAGAAAAAAAAAACAAAAACCTTAATTAACTCAATACTAAAGCCAGTCTCCTAATCCAAGCTGGAACCATTGAGAAGCTAGCTACTTTTGTGCACAGACATGTCTACCACCTAAGACACTAGCAAAAAACTGAATCCCTGCCTAATGGGTATGAGTTAAATCTAGGAGGGGAATTCTTGATTTTTCTTGCCCAATCACCTGAAGATATAACAAATAGAATAATGCCCCCTCCCCCCAAATTCAAAGCATACCCTGATCCAAACATGCAGCCTGGCTGGCCAAGAAAAGTGAGGACATCAAGCATACAGTGGAGAGAATAATTATTTGGTCCCCTGCAGATTTTGCAAGTTTGCCCACTAACAAGGAAATTAAGGGTCTCTAATTTTTATCATAGGGTATTTTAAATGATAGAGACAGAATATCAACCAAAAATCTAGAAAAACACATTACAAATATTATAAATTGAGTTGCAGTTCAGTGAGTAAGAGAAGTATTTGATCCCCAAGCAAATCATGACTCAGTACTTGGTGGAGAAACCCTTGTTGGCAAGCACAGAGGTAAGACGATTCTTGTAGTTGGTTACCAGCTTTGCATACATCTCAGGAGAAATTTTGGTCCACTCTTCTTTACAGATCTTCTCTAAATCCTTAAGCTTGGCTGTTGCTTGACAACTCGAAGTTTCAGCTTCCTCCATAAAATTTCTATAGGATTAAGGTCTGCAGACTGGCTAGGCAACTCTATGGCCCTAATGTGCTTCTTCTTGAGCCACTCTTTTGTTGCCTTGGAGGTATGTTTTGGGTCATTGTCATGCTGGAAGACCCATCTACAACCCATCTACGACCCATCTTCAGTGTTATGGTTGAGGGAAGAAGGTTCTTACCCAAGATTTTATAATACATGGCCCCACCCATTGCCCCTTTAATGTGGCAAAGTCAGCCTGTACCTTTAGCAGAGAAACAGACCCAAAGCATAGAGTTTCTAACTCAGTGCTTGACTGTAGAGATTTTGTTCTCATATGACCACAGCACTTTAGATTTTCATTGGCAAACTTCAGACAGGGCTGTACATGTGCCTTCTTCAGGAGAGGGGGCCTTGTGGGCTCTGCAGGATTTTCATTCATGGCAGCATATTGTGTTACCAATGGTTTGTTTGGTGACTGTGGTCCCTACTGCCTTGAGATCATTCACAAGCTCCTTCTATGTAGTTCTGGGCTGATCCCTCACTTTTCTTATGATCTTCCTTACCCCATAAGGCGAAATCCTGCATGGAGCTCCAGACCGAGGACAATTGATGGTTATTTTGTATTTCCTTCCATTTGTGAATAATCACTCAAACAGTTGTCTGCCTCTCACCAAGCTTCTTGATGATGGTCTTGTTGCCCATTCCAGCCTTGTGCAGCTCTACAGTCCTGTCCCTGACATCCTTTGACAGCTCTTTGGTCTTGCCCATGGTGGTGCCCAAGAAAGAGATTCTGTGGACAAGTGTCTTTTATAAATATAATAAGCTGTCTTATACACATATTGAGATGTTGTTTTTCGGAGCACCTTCTTAATTGACAGGACTAATCTGTGTACCACATGAGCACATAGCCAGTCTGTGGGAGCCAGAAATATTGTTGGCTGGTAAGGGATGAAATACTAATTTTACTCACTGAACTGCAGCTCAATTTATAACATTTGTGTCATGTGTTTTTCTGGAATTTTTTTTTTCTGTTTCTATCATTTAAAATACACCTATGATAAAAAATATAGACCCTTCATTTCTTTGTAAGTGGACAAACTTACAGAATCTGCAGGGGATCAAATAATTACCTTTCTCATGGTATGCCCCCCCCCCCCCCCCACCTGCAAACTATCCAATAAAAATGTGTTTTGTTTTGGATTTGTTCATTAAGATAATAGTTTAATTTTATCATATTCATTATGTTAGAATGATTTGTTTTCGGAATTTGTTTTGTTTATTCGAATTTGTTTCATATATTCATTATTTTCTAAAAGATTTGAATTTCGATACATCTGGATTTCGGAAGACAGCTATACCCTTTCTATTAATTTTATTCTATTTGAACGTTGGAAGATGGCTATTTTCTTTTTGTTTTATTCTATTCAAAATATGAATTTTGTAAGACAGCTATACTCTTTCTATTTTATTCTATTCTATTTGAATTTCTGAAGGCGGAAATATTCTTTCTGTATTTATGCTATTCAAAATTTGAATTTCAGGAGATGGCTATATTCTTTCTAATTTTATTCTATTCTATTCCGTTTAAAATCTGAATTTTGAAATGCAAATTTTAGAACATGCTATATTCTTTCTATCTATTCTATTTGAAATTTGTATTTCAGAAGACCACTATATTCTTTCTATTTTATTCCTTTCAATTCCAAATTCAAGATTCAAATTTCAAAATTCGGATTTTAGAAGATGGCTATATTCATTCTCTTTCTATTCTATTTTGTTTATTTTATCCTCTACTCTGTTCTATTCTTTTCTATTCTTGTCTGTTCTATTCTTTTATTTTATATTCTATTTCTTTATTTTCTATTCAATTATTTTACATTCTATTTTGTTCTATTTTTTTATTTTATATTCTATTCTGTTCTGTTTTATTCTATGGTATTATATTCTGTTCTATTATTTTATGTTCTATTCTATTGTATTCTGTTCTATAAAGAATCATCCTTAACTTTTATACCTTACTTTATTGCAATATGTTTCCTTTTCAAATTGGAATTCATTTTCAAATTTGGATAATTAGTTTAGTTATCATTTATTTTGAATTCGTTAAAATGCATTACTATTCATCCAAATCTCAAAATAAGAAAAAGTTTGTCCTAATTTCATTTCATAACAAAACAAAATTGCACAATTACTGGAGGGCCCTATCAAAGCACTTGTCCCCATGTTGATAGGGACAGGGGCATCCTCCCCACATCCCTGGTCCTAGAGAGCACTTGGAATTTAAAATAAGGAGCCTCTAGATATCTGACATCCCCATGTGAATGCTCCATGATGTTCAAGAGTGACCCATGGTGTCCAAAAAATAATGTCCCTTCATGTCCAAAAATAAATATCAAATATATCAAAATCATAATGTCCTACAATGTAAAAAAAAAAACATTCCCTGAAGTAAATGTCTCATGATGATCCTCTCCCACCGATTCCTTCAACCACAATGACAGCAAAGTTTCTGTTCTGTCATCCATAGTGGGAAAGCGGTTGCTACGATGTTAACAGCATCTCCGGCCCCATTCACTGCCAACCAGGGAATTCCTCGGCAGCTGAATGTGCACAAAGAAGCCTGGGATGCTGGCTGATGTCATTGACAAAATATATTCCCATGGCCATAGCTGGTCGATGACATCAGGCAGCATGCCTGGCTCAACTGTTTACATTCAGTTGAATAGGGCCAGTGATGTGTCACTAGTTGCTAAGCGGGAGCCAGTCATTCATTAATTGTAATTTCATCACTAATGAATCACTTCCTGCACTGCTAGAGGTTTACTGTGGTGGGCAGGCTAACAGACCATTTAGTTCACCCATTTATCAAAGAGCAAACTGCTAGATTTCAGGTTAAACTCTGCCTTGTTCTTAGCTTGAACCTCAACCCTACTTAGATCAGCTTAGTAGCAGTGTAGATCATATAGTATTTTAAATTTGTTTGCATATAATAGGGAGAGTCCAGGGAAGGTGATTGCAAAAAAAAAGTTTGCATCTGAGAACGTTTATACAAAATCCTTTGATTTTCATTTTGAGATAATTCTACGGCATAGTATGACCAGATTCACACCTTTGTGGTGCATTAACACATGTACATTAACATGCATTATGTTGCACATTAACTTGCATTGCTGTAAGACAGCCCTTGGTACTTTTAACCCATATGTACATTTTTCCAGTGCACCACAACACACAGATGGTTCACAGCTGTGCTTTGTGGTTCACTAAAAACAGGTCTGCTGTGCTGCATTGGGGTGCCATTTACAATTGGATAAAAATGAATGCATTGCAACACAATGTTAAAATGTGAATCAGGCTTTAAATGTCAACTGATCACTTGGATGTGATATATTGCTTAGGTAATTCAATTTCAACACTGAAGAATGTTATTTCTATTACCTTGACAACCCAGGTACAAGAAGAATCTAAAATCCAACATACTATTTTCCAGTAGCAACACATGGGATATTCCCGAGAATTTAAATGCACACTTAACATAAATTTACCTTCATCTGAGAAGACGGTTATGTCGCATATGATATTTAATTTTTGTTTCTAGCTTGATAGTCATTTTCTACAAGCAATAGTCAACCTTCCATAGCAACTACATAAATATCAAACTGCTAGTACGTTTTATAGGGTTCTACATGATATTGTCAAAGAAATGAAGGAACTTCAGCAAATGTAAGTCTCCTGTCTCTTCTTTTATGGTGTGTTAGATATCCCTAACAATGAGATTTCAAGACAAATGCTGTACAGCTGGGGAATTTATTAGTGTACTTTTGATAAAACCACTTACAACCTTTCCCAAATACTACATTTCTCAGAGCAATTAAAGTCAAAGTAAATGTGACAGGCGGGTTTCTGGGATGTGAAACACTTGCAAAATGGCATAAAACGAAGGAGGCATAAAACTGCTGGCATCGAGGTTTTATGCAGATCGAGATGTCTTGCAGTTTCTTTTTCTGTAATCAGCTGTAACACAGTCCTAGTTGAAACAAGCTGTGTTTAAACTATAAAATATACTCCAGTCTGAATGCTGTAAGTGCATGAGTCATTCAGCGTTCACTACATGCACATTTTCTATAATGTTTACTTTATTCTTCTAGACATTAAAGTATTTTGAAATAAAATACCATTTTACCAAAGCGTTTTTTTTTTTTTTTTCACTGTTAAAGGGAACCTAGCAACAAAGAAATATGGTGGGTGTCCTTTTCCTATTTTAAAGTTGCAGAATCCCAAGCAATTAGTATAGTAGTTTTATTACGTAATGAGTCACTATCACAAGCAAGTCATTTGAAAAATCTGACATTTCTAAACACCCATTCTGTGTTCATGTTCTAGTGACTCACTAGTCAGTGACACCAGGATTATGGTAGAAGGCTCCATATCATACCTACACCAGTCATAGACAACGTTAGAAAATTGGATTTCACATATTCACGTCCTTATATTTGTTATTATTGGCTTTTTACAGGATTACCAATGACCATTTGTGAAGTGGAAGGAAAATAATGGATGGTTTTCAAATTTTTTTACAAATATCTGAAAAGTGTGGTATGCATTTGTATTCAGCCGCCTTTACTCTGATACTAAAATCTAGTGGAACCAATTGCATTCAGAAGTCACCTAATTAGTAAATAGAGTCCACCAGTGTGTAATTTATTCTCAGTATAAATACAGCTGTTCTGTGAAGCCCTCAGAGATTTGTTAGAGAACATTAGTGAACAAACAGCATCATGAAGGCCAAGAAGTTTAAACCAGGGTTAGGTTATAAAAAGATATCCCAAGCTTTGAACCTCTCACGTAGCATTGTTCAATCCATCATCTGAAAATGGAAAGAGTATGGCACAACTACAAACTTACCAAGACATGGCCGTCCACCTAAACTGACAGGCCAGGCAAGGAGAGCATTAGTCAGAGAAGCAGCCAAGATGCCCACTGTAACTCTGGAGGAGCTGCAGAGATCCACAGCTCAGGTGGGAGAATCTGTGCACAGGACAACTATTACTGGTGCACTCCACAAATCTGGCCTTTATGGAAAAGTGGCAAGAAGAAAGCCATTGTTGAAAGAAAGCTATAAGAAGTCCTGTTTGCAGTTTGCGAGAAGCCATGTGGGGGACAAAGCAAACATGTGGAAGAAGGTGCTCTAGTCAAATGAGACCAAAATTTAACTTTTTAGCCTTAAAGCAAAACGCTATTTGAGGCAGAAAACGAACACTGCACATCACCTTGAACACACCATCCCCACCGTGAAACATGGCGGTGGCAGCAATATGTTGTGGGGATGCTTTTCTTCAGCAGGGACAGGGAAGCTGGTCAGAGTTAATGGGAAGATGGATGGAAACAAATACAGGGAAATCTTAGAAGAAAACCTGCAAGAGTCTGCAAAACAAAATGATCTGGGTTCACTTTCCAGCAGGACAACAACCCTAAACATACAGCCAGAGCTGTATGAAATGGTTTAGATCAAAGCATGTTCATGTATTAGAATGGTCCAGTCAAAGTCCAGACCTAAATCCAATTGAGAATTTGTGGCAAGACTTGAAAATTGCTATTCACAGACACTGTCCTTCCAATCTGACAGAGCTTAAGCTATTTTGCAAAGAAGAATAGTCAAAGATGTCACTCTCTAGATGTGCAAAGCTGGTGGAGACATCCCCAAAAAGACTTGCAGCTGTAATTGCGATGAAAGGTGGTTCTACAAAGTATTGGCTCAGGAGGGCTGAATACAAATGCACACCATACTTTTCAGATATTTATTTGTAAAACATTTCGAAAACCATTTATCATTTTCCTACTACTTCACAATTATGTGCCACTTTGTGTTGCTCTATCACATAAAATCCCAATAAAATACATTTACGTTTTTGGTTGTAACATGACAAAATGCAGAAAATTTCAAGGGGTATGAATACTTTTTTAAGGCACTGTATATGCTTTACAATAAACCCGTTCGTGCCTATGTACTGTATGCAGGGTGCCTGTTCAGATATACCACTTCATATACTATTTAAAATTTCCCGAATCAATCAGTCCAAACATGGCTGTTTCTTAATCATGTAGTAAATGCCTATGAGTCTTCCAAATTTCCCATTTTCTATCAAATAAGTGCATCTTGCCCAGTAAAGTGTAATGAATTCTCTCCATGAGCATCACAGCATCAATCCTATGCAGAACAGAAGCCAATGGTACTGTGTGGGACTTCCAGTGTAGGGCAATAGCCCATAGGGTGGATATACAAATGGTATGGATTAGCCTCATAACCTCAGTCTGAACTCCCGAGATATGGGCTCCCAGTAGGCAGGACTGCACAGTCAGATGCACTGGAACCCCACCATCGCAGAAGCCACCTCCGAGATCCTACGCCACACCAAAGAGAGGCCCAGACAGGTCCAAAATGTATGCAACAGAGTACCTGCAAGGCCGCAGCCACAAAAACATAGGTTAGACGTGTTTGGATACAAGACATGTAGTCTGGATGGGGTATAATACCATCTGGTTAATACCTTGAGGGCTGTCTCATGGACCGAAAGGGATCTGGAGCTCTTACATATGTTATCCACCATGGAATCTCAATCCTCATCCGAAAAGGTGATACCAATGTCAGTGTCCCATTTTTGTCTGTAGAGAGGGGGTGTGGGAGAAGAACTAGCCAAGAGTTAATGATACACATCTGAAATAAGACCCCTGCCCCTAGGGGAGTCACGGCTAATACGTTCAAAAATCAAAATCTGAGATGAAGGTATAAGGCCAAACCATGTGGGCTTTAAGTGATCAGCACCAAGCCTTAACAATAACAAATTGTGATAATTTCACATCATTCTCTAAGGGAAGTCAAAATTCCCTTGCACACTAAACAGCCATTTTGCCTTTAGTAAATCAACACCATTGTGTTTACAAATACAGTACTAATAACATGCATCTGTACTGCATACTATTGACTTGTATTTTTTATTGTGTTTTCTTCACTTTTGTATGGTTATACAGCTGTAGCTATTATGTGGTTTATGTAAAAAGTCTTAAATGTACGTAATTGCTAATCAATGCACCATTCTAGATGTTATTAACCTCCCTGACGGTATTCCCGAGTGTAGCTCGGGGTAACATTTCAGTACCAAAAGCGGTAACCCCGAGCTACACTCGGGCTTACCCTGAGGCACTGCTCCGGCAAGTGTTCTTCACTTACCTTACCCTGCGCTCCCACGATGTGTCCCCTGCAGCGTCCCCGGCTATCTCCTCCGGCCGATGCCGGCATCCGGCTTCTGTGTCCTGTCCCTGTGACGTCGGGACGTACGGGCGCCGCCGCCGCCGCCGCCGCCGCCGGCGGGAAATTTAAAAATTTTAAAAAATGTCTTTTTTTTTTTTTTACATTTTACACAGTAAAACATTGCTGTTTCAACCTATTTCACATACATATTGTCCCTAGTGCTTTGTCCTGCGCCCTGCCTGCATTTTGTCTGTTCTTTCTGTCTGGAAACTGAGAAATGTCCATGGCGTCCAAAAAGTGTCCCTTTAGGTCAAAAGCGGTTTAGATCAGCTAGAGAACAGCGATAGTAAATCAGAACCACTTGCAGAATTGAGTGATAATGATTCGTGGGGGAAATTCGTCATCAGAAACTGAAAACGATTTTGTGACTGAGCTCAGCAATGTGCGAACTTGGCGCTCTATTTCACATTTCAGTGTTTTTGGTTTGATTACATTATTGAATTAAATTTTTTATTATTTTTATATTATTTTTATGATTATTTATTAAATTATAATTTATGATTTTGTGTTTCAAATTTTATCAAACCCGGGATGTTTACTAGACTCTTGTTCGGACAGATTTCAGTGAGTTTTTCCTAAAAATTACAGCCTACAATAAAAAAAATACATATTTCCATGCAAAAAAATGGTACCGCTTTCAGCACCAAAAATCTGAAATAATCATACCGCCAGGGAGGTTAATTACATAGTGAGCTTAATTTGTAAAGAAAATATTTTGGCTTTGCATGGTCCTCTCTGTTAAGCTTCTAATATCTAATAAATAGCAGAGAATGTCAGCTGTCTTCGTGTTTCAGTCTTTTTCATATTTTTGTTACAGTTGATGCTGAAATGTTACAACAATGTAGAAATCAATCTGGTTGTGATTTTCACAGCCACAGGGGTATTTTAATACATATATATTTCATTTTAAAAAGGACCAATAACAAGTGGAATCTTGCAGTGTGTAAATGTTTCTTGCATAGTATTACATGGCAAAATCCCCTGACATCATGAACAGTATTTTAGTAGAAATTCTGGCACATTGATTAAGCCATGTTCATAAAATCTAGCAAAGGGATGTTCTCTTTCATATCCATTGCCTGTTCCCTTTCCAGGGAGTAGAGGATGTAGACTACTAGACCACCATGGTATAGTTTTGAATATTTCTTTTCAAAGCCTCAGATGTATCTGCAGGCATTGAATTACACATATGGTCACTGTGCACCTGATCAGCATTAAAATATATGTAAGGAAAAAGCTAAATTTAGAAGAATTTCCTGAATAAAAATGGTTATTAAAAGCAATGTGAAAAATTATGTCTGTAGTCGGGTATTGTTCTTAAACATAGACAAATAAACAATCTGACTGTGAACTCCAGTTATCATTTACATTGTAATAAAGCATATGTTTAGATATAACTTTTTTTTATAGAGTAGAGACGGGTTAAAACCCTTGTAAATGTATTTTTTTCATGTCTGTGTACAATTGAGGAGATTTACCTTCACCAATTCTCTTGGAGACACAATAGCATGTGAGAACAAATCTCTACAAATTGAAAGGAATTACTTGCTTAAACAGCTGTCATCAAAACAGATATCCCCATTGGAAGATTTCCCTTCACCTCATATTCTGGTGATAAGTGTAGCATTTTGGTTTTCCATTGGAGGTGTCAAAGGTAGTTAGGTGTTTACCTGGTGCTACTGTCAGGAGAGATAAAAGGCTCATTTTAAGCACTTGCCATCCACCCACAGTACATCTACTGCAGACAGGCAGCTTACAGGCTCGGCAATGCACCCATGCTTCGCCTAGCGTGTACACACTAGCACACTCCCCGGGAGCACAGCAGCGCAATCCCATGTCCTTGGCCTGTCTACTTTTCAAAAAGGGGTCATTTGGGGGATATCTGTACTATCCTGGCATTTTAGGGCCTCAAAAAATGAGAGGTTGTCAGTACATCAGGATTTATTTATTTTATCTATCTATCTATCTATCTATCTATCTATCTATCTATCTATCTGTGTTTTGACATTGTTTTTATGTTGTGTATGTGTATGTTTACATGTGTTGTGTATGTTTACATGTGGTTGTGATTGCTGAACACTGTGTGTTACTTTTTGTTGCTACTGCAAATGACTTTGAATAAATATAGTTTGTATTCATCATAACTGACACAAGTCTTGTTTGCTGTCCAATTAACCACTTGTCTCATGGAATGGGCTTTACCCATCCATGCAATATTTTTTGGTTCCCGTTTTTGGTCTTTGTGTGTGTGTGCGTATATATATATATATATATATATATATATATATATATATATATATATACACATATCATAATTTGTAGACTCGCACAGACTAAATAATATACACTGATCTGGGTTATTTTTACCAAAGAAATGTAGCAGACTGCATTTTGTCCTTAATTTATACAGAAAGATTATTTATTTGCAAAGTTTTAAAATAGAAATATGTGTTTTGGTTTGTTTTTAGCAAAAATTGTTTTCATTTATAGAAAACAATTTAATAAAAAAAACTTGGTGATTAAATGTCATCAAACGAAAGCTCTATTTGTGTGAAAAAATTATATAAAGTTTCATTAGGGTACAGTGTTTCATAACTGAGCAATTGCCAGTTTAAATAGTACAGTACTGAATTTCAAAAAAATGCCCTAGTCACAAAAGGGGTAATACCTTCCGGAGGTCAAGTGGTTAAATATTGTCAAGACAGCTAGTCAAGAGTGCAATATCTATGTTGTGTCCCTTGGCACCAATGATTTGTTCCAGAATTATGTGATTTCTGCACAGACAGATTTTTAAAATTTGGGCCATGTTCTTCACCAGTTAGGATGTACTCGAACATTTTCAGAGGTCCTTGTCCTGTCCATAATGCACAATCAAAAGTACTTCATATAGCAGAGTTCAATATTTGGTTAAAAGATAAGTTCAAAGCTGAAGGTTTTGGTTATGTTAGTCTTGACAGAGTGTGGTCTGGCATTGAGCTGTACAAGAGAATTGGTCTGCATCCCTCACACAAGGGCACTGAGCTACTTAGAATGCAATTCAGGAATTTTTTGAACATGCATTTAAACTGAGAAATGGGGGCACAGATTTAAGTGATGAGAAAAATTTCTGTCCCCAGCTGATTAAAACAAATGTGAGGGTATGTGTTGCTAAGGTCTTGGCTGATGGAATAGTTATTCAGTTAAAGTTTTTGGTGCTAAAAATACAGCAGTAGCCTGCAGGAACACAAGTGTGCCCTATTTGCTGATGACTTACTGATGTTTTTGACTTCTCCACTGACTTTTACCACTAAGGTAATACGCTAATTACAAGAGTTTGGCAGGGTGTCGGGTTTGGAGGTTAATATGACCAAGTCATTGGCTCTGAATGTCTCTGACCCACCAGGATCACTTGTCCGACTCCAGGATTCCTTTCCCTTTGAGTGGAGTGACTCTAATATCCAATATCTGGTTATACAGCTGACGGCCAGTATGGAATCTCTGTATGGATCCAATTATCTGCCACTTTTTCATAAGCTTGAGGCAGATCTCCAGCAGTGGTCAGCTCATCCTCTCTCCTGGCTGGGCAGACTGCATTCCATTAAAATGACCTTTCTCCCACCACTTTTGTATTACTTCTGGTCTCTCCCCATCCCTATTCCGTCTGTAGTATTGGAGAAATTCCAATCTTTAGTAATTAGATATATTTGGGGCACTAGGGGCTATCGCTTTGCTAAAAAGATTCTTTTTAGTCCTAAGACCAGGGCTGGGCTGGAGCTCCTGGACTTTTATTGGTATTATCAGGCAGCTCAATTGGCCCAGCTTTCAGTGGCCTACAGGAGAAGGGATAAACCAGATTGGGTCTATATGAATAGAATGGCAGTCCCAGGGTTTACGCTGGACTATTTTCTATGGTGTCCCCTTCGGAATTGTACACCAATATTGTCCCCGACCCTTTCCCAGTCAGTTTCACTTTGGGACAGGCTCAAGGCTAACTCCGCATTGGTCTCCCCATTTTCTCCGCTAGCCCATATTTTCAATAATCCAAACTTTCTGCCGGGATGGGATATGAAGGCATTTAAATGGTGGCTCGACAAAGGGAGATATCGAATTAGGCAGATTTTTACCCATAGAGGACCCTTTACGTTACACTATTATGTATTACGGTTTCATTTTCTTCAAATCTCAAATGTTTTGTGGTCCCTCATACCCATCAGTCAGAACAATACAAAGGTGTCTCCTTATGAAAAATGGTGCACACAGGACACTGGTCAGAGAGGCGGTATTTCTCTCATATATGGACTGCTACTGACAAATTTTCTTAAATGTTTGCCTGGGAACAAGATCTTTCGGAGGAGGCCTAGATTGAAGTTTGTCACAAACGTTTTTCTAGATCATACTCTATTATGAATGTGTCTTTGATAGAAGCTAATTTTAAACGAATTACCCGTTGGTAGTTGGTTCCCATACGGCTAGCTAAAATGTATCCCTCGGCTTCTCCTTTCTGTTTTAGAGGATGTGGCATGAATGGATCCATGTTTCATGTATGGTGGGAATGCACACAGTTAAGAGGCTTTTGGAATGGTGTATATGCTATTTTATGTAGAGTAACGGGGCTATCTACTCCTCAGACCCCATCAGTGGCCTTGCTTAATGCAGGAGTGAAGGATGCCCCTCGACATTTACAACGCTTGATTTACTTTGTTCTACTGGAGCAAAGATGACTATTGCTAGGGCATGGAAGCAGAAAGAGAAGAAGATCACTTGGATTATGATTCAGGAGAACACTGTTAGTATACTTTATGATACCATTGCTAGAAAGTACATGGGAACCCTGGTTTTATGAAAATTACTTTATAACTGATTGGTAGGGTCGGGGTTTGTATGTCATTTGATCTTCTTGCTCCGGACATTCTTCCTGTCTATATCACTCCTTTTCTTCTCCTCCTCTTTTCTTTTTCTCCCTTCTTTCTGGTAGTCTTTTACCAGTTACAATGAGTGTTTGAAGCATACACCTGAGGTGTCTGGTATTGGAGATTCCTTTTTAGGGGGATCATTACGTGATGCTTAGGGGATTTTGACCATCGTTCCATTAGCTTTTATCTTGAAATAAAATGTTATAACTAGACATTTGTGGATTGTATGTACTCCTTTGCATTCATTATGTGCTCCTTGTCTTTTGTTAACCTATGTTAGACATTACTGGGATTGTTGATGGTTATTCATTATGTTCTGTTAAAACCTTAATAAAAATATTTTGAAAGTAAAATACAGCAGTGGATAGCAAGGTTTGTCATGTCATTTGCACTAATGCTCGTAGTTTAGACAACAAGTTTTTGTGAGCTGGCAGCTCTTATGTCTAGGGATTTTTGTTGATTCTGTTGCAATTACAGAGACAGATCATGGGTTCAAATAAGTAAGAAAAAGGAGAGGTGGGGTTGTACAGAGTATGTCAAAAATAACATAAGTCTAATATTATTTTAAATTTTAAATATATAGAGAAGTATATAAAATAGACAAAGGAGGCCAAACATTATCAGTGCTGCCAAAACATTGAAAGAGGAGGAATTGGCTAAATTGATTAAGAAAGGACACAAACCCTTTTGTTGCACATCAGTGATGAAAGGAAAAAATACAAAGGGATTACGGAATAGAAAACTGGACACAACACTTATGTTCAGGGAGACCTGAATAAAGCAAACAATTTAAACAATTAATTCTGTTCATTCTTCTCAGAAATAAATTACAAGTTGGGGGATCACATTAGTTCTAGTAATTACTGTCCATTTTCAGGATTTTTAGAGACAGACATAGCACAGGTACTGGCTCAATTAAAGCTTGATAAAGCAATGGGCCCTGATGGTATTCATCTCAGAGATGTAAGAGAACTTCAGGATATAGTTGCTGGACCATTACCTGATCTTTTTAATCAATCTCTTCTAACAGGAGTAGTTCCCCCGTGACTGGCAAACAGCTAATATTTTACCTATTCAAAAAAAGGTATCAAGGTATACGCTGGCAATTACAGTGGGGATCGAAAGTTTGGGCACCCCAGCTAAAAATTTGTATTAATGTGCATAAAGAAGCCAAGGAAAGATGGAAAAATCTCCAAAAGGCATTAAATTACAGATTAGACATTCTTATAATATGTCAACAAAAGTTATATTTTATTTCCATCATTTACACTTTCAAAATAACAGAAAACAAAAAAATGGCATCTGCAAAAGTTTGGGCACCCTGCAGAATTTATAGCATGCACTGTCCCCTTTGCCAAGCTGAGACCTGCCAGTGTCATGGATTGTTCTCAATCATCGTCTGGGAAGACCAGGTGATGTCAATCTCAAAGGTTTTAAATGCCCAGACTCATCTGACCTTGCCCCAACAATCAGCACCATGGGTTCTTCTAAGCAGTTGTCTAGAAAACTGAAACTGAAAATAGTTGACGCTCACAAAGCTGGAGAAGGCTATAAGAAGATAGCAAAGCGTTTTCAGATGTCAATATCCTCTGTTCGGAATGTAATTAAGAAATGGCAGTCATCAGGAACAGTGAAAGTTAAAGCAAGATCTGGAAGACCAAGAAAAATATCAGACAGAACAGCTCGCAGGATTGTGAGAAAAACAATTCAAAACCCACGTTTGACTGCACGATCCCTCCAGAAAGATCTGGCAGACACTGGAGTTGTGGTACACTATTCCACTATAAAGAGATACTTGTACAAATATGGTCTTCATGGAAGAGTCATCAGAAGAAAACCTCTTCTACGTCCTCACCACAAAAATCATCGTTTGAACTTTGCAAATGAACATATAGACAAGCCTGATGCATTTTGGAAACAAGGTCTGTGGACCGATGAGGTTAAAATTGAACTTTTTGGCCAGAATGAGCAAAAGTACGTTTGGAGAAGACGGGCATAGAATTTAATGAAAAGAACCTCTGTCCAACTGTTAAGCATGGGGTTGGATCAATCATGCTTTGGGGTTGTGTTGCAGCCAGTGGCACAGGGAACATCTCACAAGTAGAAGGAAAAATGGATTCAATAAAATTTCAGCAAATTTTGGATGGTAACTTGATGCCATCTGTGAAAAAGCTGAAGTTAAAGAGAGGATGGCTTCTACAAATGGATAATGATCCTAAACACACCTCGAAATCCACATCAAGAGGCATAAACTGAAGGTTTTGCCATGGCCTTCACAATCTCCTGACCTCAACATAATTGAAAATCTATGGATAGACCTTAAAAGAGCAGTGCGTGACAGACAGCCCAGAAATCTCAAAGAACTGGACGACTTTTGTAAGGAAGAATGGGCCAAGATACCTCAAACAAGAATTGAAAGACTCTTGGCTGGCTACAAAAAGCGTTTACAAGCTGTGATACTTGCCAAAGGGGGCAGTACAAGATATTAACTCTGCAGGGTGCCCAAACTTTTGCAGACGCCATTTTTTTGTTTTCTGTTATTTTGAAAGTGTAAATGATGGAAATAAAATCTAACTTTTGTTGACATATTATAAGAATGTCTAATCTGTAATTTGATGCCTTTTGGAGATTTTTCCATCTTTCCTTGGCTTCTTTATGCACATTAATACAAATTTTTAGCTGGGGTGCCCAAACTTTCGATCCCCACTGTAAAGGCCAGTGAGTTTAACATCTGCTGTAGTCAAGTAAATTGAATCACTCCTGAAAAGAGGTATCACACAATTTGCTGGACTCAAAGCAGCATGGCTTTACATAGGGCAGATCATGCCAGTTTAATCTGTTTTAATATTTTGACTATGTAAGGAATGTTTTTGACCAGGGTGGTGCTCTGGACATAGCAAAGCATTTGATAAAGTCCAACATAACAATATAATAAAGTTGAACAAGCTAGGCTTTAACTCTGGTTCAATGGATATGCAATTGGCTAAAGGATAGATATTGGACTGTGACAGAAAATGGGATTCATTCAGAACTGAGACCAATCCCTAGTGCTGTACCACAAAGCTCTGTACTAGGTCTTGATCTATTTAATCTACTATATATGTAAGTGATATAACTAAAGATTTGGTGAGCAAGGTGGGTCTTATTGCACACCGTGGTGTTATCAAAAGCAAAAAGGTTGAAAACCCTGGAGGTGTCTGCAACATGATAAATGATTTGACGTTGCTGGAAGATTGGTCAAAGCAGTGGAAACTGAACTTCAGTGTTTCTAAATGATAGAGCATGGGGGCATGGCTTGACCGCAGCCAAGATGGCGGCTTAACACTAGAGCTCCGGCACCTGGCGGAAAACAATAGCGGCTCGCAGCTTACAGGGGCTTCGTTCACTCACCCCAACTTGGCAGTTCATCTCCGCCACCTCCAGGTAACATGCCCAGAAAGCAAAAAGAGGGTCACAAACCCCAGAAACTTACGGCACACTTCTCCCAGCCACAGCTGTGGTGTGGCAAAGATGGTGCCGGCTCACATTTCTCTTCTCCTCCAGCAACTCTTCGTTTCCCTACACAGGGATCAGAATGGATTCTATGGTAACAACCAAGTCGACCACAATATCACAAGCCTCTACCCCGTTGGTCAGCCCTGAAAAATCCAGGATCAGGATGGACGATTCAAATCTGCAGCAATGTGAGGTGAGCTCATTACACCATTTCCCACATCAAATCAACCTATTTTAGATACCACTCTAAAAGATATGTTAATTTCTCTCAAAAGCACTATACATACTGACATGATGGCATGTATGTGGAAATTTAACAACGAGCTTACAGCTGTAGGGGACAGAGTTAACCACACTAAAAATAAATAAGATGGGGGAATACGCCTCCAAAATCAACAAATTAATTGATGCAAATGACTAATGAAAAACAACAGGTGTGGTTGAAGGTAAAACTTGCTGACCTAGAGAACAGATCTAGGCGGATCAATGTTAAAATCAGAGGGATCCCAGAAACAGTACTACCTGCATTACTTCATTCCTATGCTACTACTATGTTTTCATCTCTAATGCCAGACCTGTCCCCTTTGGAGCTTACAATAGACAAGATACATTGTATTCCCAAGCCTCTTCACATCTCAGAACATGTACCCAGGGATGTATTACTCCGCATCCACTTTTTTCACGTAAAGGAGCGACTAATGTTGTTAACACGAAAAGAAGAACACCGCTCCTCCACTTATTTTGATCTTCAATTTTACACAGATCTATCACAGCATACACTACTACTGCGTAGTAGTTTGAATAATATCACAAAGGCCCTCTGAAAGCACAACATTGGGTAGAAGTGGGTTATCCTACGGAGCTTATGATTGCCAACAATGACAACGCCCACGTCATCATGTCGCCTAACAAAGGTTTGCAACTGCTGAAAGCCTGGAATATAATTCTCAATGATGCACCAAAAACACCGCCTCTCAGCCCTAACAAAATAATACCAGATTGGAAACGTGTATCCAATTCTTGAATACCATTCAGTGCCTTAAGGAATCTTCAGGTATTTGAACGTATAGCCCAACACAGCACTTTCCACCATTAGGAGCTCAAGCCAAATATTTTGCTCCCACATGCTTGAGCAGAAATTCTCTGCACTAGGGTTTTTTAACACCCCCAGTTTATACAAGAGTTTCTTGTTTTCTATTGTTTTTTGGTTATCAGTGTTCTTGTTCCGTGGATCGGGATATCGGACTGTACTGCCATATCCCCTTGCTGTGCAAGATATGTACTCAGATACCATTATAAGGCCTTTATATATACCTACTACGCAACAATGACTGTTGTTCCCAGAGGTCTCCATGCTTAGTTCAGAAGAGTGATGACGACAGCAAATTACAGTAAAAATTTACCAACATGCCAATCACCATTTTATCTGTTAATGCACATGGCTTGAGTCATTTTGCCAAAAGAGCCTCACTGTGGAAAGAAGGGGACAGATCACATTGTGATATCTTGTGCGTTCAGGAAACACACTTTCATCAAGAGTCGGCACCTAGATACACCCATAAAAATGTTCAACATTATTTTACTGCAAATATGCCTGCGAAGAAGAGAGAAGTGCTGATTGCAATAAGGGACTCTGTCTCATTCCAGCTGAACAAGGAAATGAAAGATCCAGCAGGGTGTTTTGTGATCCTAATATGTGATGTAAATAACACTAGATTCACACTAGTAGCTATTTATGCACCAAACATGCATCAAATTAATTTTTTGAATAGCTTGATGAGGAAAATTAAGAAAATACAGCAAGGATCCATCCATCACTGTGGTGACTCTAATATGGTTCCCGATCCACATATAGATTCCACAATGGATTCTTCTGTTAGAACACCATCTCTGTTGCCTTTTATGCGTTCTCATGATCTATATGATGCATGGCATTGTATAAATGCGAATGAAAGAGATTATACATTTTTGTCTAATAGACACTGTACATACTCTAGAATTGATTTATTCTTGACAGACAGGTGACTCCTGCAAAAAAATCACTCAAGCTAAAATTAATGATATCACATGGTCGGACCATACATCAATACTTCTTACTGTGGCTGATGCATATCCAAAAACATCAACCATGGTGTGGTGTGCAAACTCATATATTATACACAATCCTACTACTCAAAAAATTCTTGAAAGCCACCTGGCTACTTTGAAATTAATTCACCTTCCACAGATAATCCGTTTACCCTGTGGAATGCCCACAAAGCGCACATCCGAGGTATTTTCATTAAACTGGGTGCGAATGAAAAGAAACAAAGACAGTGTAGGACGGATGATCTTCACTCGTATATACGCTCCATAGAGGATCAAAACAAAGTATCACCTTCTCAACAACTAACTGTTAAACTATCTAAACTAAGGCATGATTTGCAGCAGGCACTCTTGTACATTTATGAAAAACAGGTCAAAAGAGTTAAAATGCAATTCTACTCCTCTAAGCGGGTAGGGTACTAGCTCGTATGATACAAGGTCAGCGTTTTAGAACGAGAATATCATTTCTACTCAATCCTAAATTTCATAACAAAGTGTATGATCCTCAACATATTGCGGACCCATTTAGTGAGTATTATGGTTCTTTATATAATATGGGCCAAGATACTCAAACTCATCAGCCCTCCCTACTCGATATAGATAATTTTTTTGACCAACATACAGATGCCGAAGCTTTCTAGCTCACAACTTCAAAATTTGAATACTCCATTTTTCTTAAATAATAAAATAGGTGCAGCGCTAAAGAATTCATAAGCATATGGTGCCAAATTGCATCCAATGTAACAGAGATGGTCAATAGATGCTGAAATGTGAAAGCTTGACATGCAGTGGTCAGCAGGGAATAAATCCTCCTCAGTAATATATAATAGTGACTCCGTGCTCTAATCTGTATGAATTGCGCACTCACCAGATACACTAGGAATTAGTGCATTAAATATAAGTTTGCTGCGGGGTCCCCTTTAAGGTAGGTTAGTCAGGAGCATGGATCCTCTGTCCGAACACCAGCCTCTAGTACAGCTTCTCTTCCACTGGGGGGTCTCGCCTAGCAGATGGCTCAAAGCCAAGCCATATATAGAAAAAAATTATAGTGTAGTATTTTTATGTACTTAAAAATTTATTAAAAATCCTTGTTACAGATGTTTAAGGGTATGAAATCCTCAATTCTATAATACACGCATGTAAAAAATCTCATAAAAACTAAAAAAAAAAAACAAAAAAAACTGCAGAGCTGATATGAATGGCTGAATCAGCCGCTGACCAAGATGGCCGCTGGACCTCACGTCCATTTTGCTTATCTGAAGTTCTCCAAACTATAGAAATTCTACCCAGCAACAAATCTCCAGGTCCGGATGGACTAATTGGAGAATATTACAAGAAATTTAAAAATACTTTATCTCCATATCTTATAAGGGTCTATGGCGAGGCAGCATTGAAGACATACTTCCCACCAGAGATGTTAGAAACTGTGATAGTGACGTTACCTAAACCAGGAAAACCACCTGAAACTCCCCTTAATTTTAGTTCAATCTCTCTCTTAAATAACGATATAAAAATATACGCAAAAATGTTGGCGTTACGACTGGTGGATATTCTGCTCACCTTGATTCACCTCGATCAGTCAGGTTTCACCAAGGGAAGGCAGACTTCTGATGCTACTAGGAGAGTGATTCATATCATTCATTTGGCTCGAAAGCACCGAACGCCCTCTCTGCTACTGGTGTTAGACTCAGAGAAGTTGTTTCATAGGGTGAATTGGTTATTTTTGTAAAGAGTACTTAATAAATTGGGATTTCAAGGACATATGCTTTTGGCAATTTTGGCCTTGTATACCCTCCCATCAGCAAGGGTATTCATGCCTGGTATGTTGTCTAAACCCTTCCAAATAACAAATGGCACTTGCCAGGGATGCCCTTTATCTCCACTGATTTTTAACCTAATGATGGAGCCATTGGCCTCTAGTATTAGAAAACACCCCGATATTATTATTATTATTATTATACAGGATTTATATAGCGCCAACGGTTTGCTCAGCGATTTACATTGTAGTGGAAGACAATACAGTAACAATACAGTTCAATACAAGAGGGATTAGAGGGCCCTGCTCCTTGGAGCTTACAATCTAGGAGGGCGGGGTGAGTGGTACAGTAGGTAGTCACTGTGGGGGATGGAGTGGTTGGAAGAGTAGAGGATACCAGTATTAGCAGAGGGCGAAATAGGCTTCCCTGAAGAGAAAGGTTTTCAGTGAACGCCGAAAGGCAAGTAGAGTAGGTGATAATCTGATAGATTGGGGTAGGGAGTTCCAGAGGATGGGTGACGCCCTGGAGAAGTCTTGGAGATGAGCATGGGAGGAGGAGATTAGAGCGTAAGAGGTCTTGCGAGGAGTAGAGTGTACGGTTTGGGTGATATTTAGAGATAAGATCGGTTATGTAAGTTGGGGCGATGTTGTGGATGGCTTTATATGTCATTGTCAGAGGTTTGAATATATAACAGGTTTCCAATATAAAAGCAGTAAACATGTTCTAAGCTTATTTGCAGATGACGTTATATTGATGTTGACCAACCCCTTGTCATCCTTAAGTAATGTTGCACAGGTACTCCTCCAATATGGGAAAGTATCATATTATAAAGTTAACGAAGCTAAATCTCATATACTTGACCTAGGAATAACTCCGAAACATAAAGGTAAATTACAGTCCGACTTCCCCTATATATGGAAGGATTCAGGTATAACGTATTTGGGAAATACACTTACCAATCGCCCCAAGCAACTATTTAAAGCTAACGATCTACCTTTGGAAACTAGATTAAAGAAAGGTCTTTTATCTTTAACTAAGCACACATTAACATGGTCTGGCAGATTAGCTGTGTTTAAAATGCAGATATTACCCCAAATTGTGGACGTATTTCGCTCTGTATAAAACAATATAAACAGCGCAAATCAAAAACCCAAATCATATAAATAATAATTAATTCAAATAATAAGTGCAAAAAAAATAATATACATTTAAATATGAAATAAATACATGAAAAAGATTTTGAAATAAAAAAATAAATAAAATAAAAATAAAGTGTCCTCAGACATATAAAGTCCTTTTTCAAAAATTCCTTTGTGCTCCAACCACGAAAAACTTTCTCCTTTAAATATGTGCTTCCACCATCCACCAGTGCTGCAACCAACATAAACCGCACTCACCAAATAATGGTGATTTACATGCCTTTTAGGACTTTTAGGGATCCTATACCCCCTCTACAGCCTCCAGGACTCCATTCCACCAGATATGGATCAGTTTCTCCCTTCAATCACTCCTGATGTACCCTTCCTCCCAACACCACAATAGTGCAAGAAAAAGAATGTATATAGTGTAATATTGCTAATACTTTTTTATATAGTAATAATAATACCAGGCCACTCACATTTTACAAATTCAATAAAAACATTTGTTTATCTGCCTTCAAAACGGCCAAACATGATTCCCATAGAGTCCACAGACAGCTTCAGAAACCTCACAGCCTTCTAGCAGAGGATGACAGAGTGTCTCTCTAACCAATATCAAAGATGGCCTCTTGGAACGCACTGCTCAGCGTGCATTCCACTCACCTGAAGTTGCGTAGGACAAATAGACGGCAGACCTGAAGTGCGTCAACACGTTTCACCCCTCCCACAGGGCGTTCTCAAGACCTTAGTATTTCGCTCTGTACCCATACCAGCTAATAAGAAATTATTTCATATTCTACAGTCTATCCTACATAGATTCCTCTGGGAAGGGAAAAAAAAAGCACGATGTGCATTTACTAAATTGATTAAAACGAGATCCACAGGGGAAATGGGACTACCAGTCATCTTTGAGTACCATATAGCTGCAATCTTGGCTCAGTTGTGGTATTGGTTCCCAAACGCACCTACCTCTATATGGAAGGAGCTTGAACAAACACAAATTTCAGGTGGGAATCTGCACGCGTACTTACTAGCTTTTAAAAATGAACCAAAAAATCTTTCACCAACAATCTTAGCAACTTTGAGAGCTTGGAAAATCTGACCTTCTCTATTAATAATCCACTTTCATCTCCTAGAATACATCTGCCTGTTCCAGTATCCATATTCACTATTTTATTGAAAGACCTCGACTTGGCTCAATGGGGAAAACATGGTATACAGCAGGTAACAGACTTAATGGTAGACTCTGCTCTGAAAACTTTCACTGCCTTACAGGTAGAATTCCAACTACCGGAATCAGAATTATACGTATCTCAGACTAGCCTCTTTTATTTGGAAACTCCCATGGATAATTGGATGCTTTGTTACCTCCAAATCTATAAACAAAGGTGGGATATCGATTTTTTTTTTATAGCCATCTTAGAGATAAAACAGTATTTGTTAAGACACCTTTCATATTAGCCTGGGAAACAGATCTCAATAGCACTTATTCAGCTGTACAATGGCAAAAAGCTCTAAAGTATACATTCTCCGTGACTAAATGCGCTAATCTGTGGGAGATAACTCATAAGATTATCTTAAGGTGGTATCCTACTCCGCACAGGCTATCTAAATTTCAATCTGGTTCTCAGTGTTTGATATCCTCAACCGAATTATTGGCTTACCAATCCCACCCTCTACGTCATTAGCCATATTTAACCTAGGGATTGAGGATATTAGGGATTGTCCTATAGACAATTGACAACACATTTATTCTTGGCTGCAAAATTGACAATCCTACGCAATCCTCAATCTCCCCAAGTGGAAATTAAACTGTCCAGACACTTCATACCCACCTTACATATGAAAACATGCTTGCAGTTAATACAGTGTGTATATGCCATCTTTAATACATCCTGGCAGACTTGAAATCAGTGGTACTCACCTTATAGGAAATCACAAATGTAACATATATTCTATAATGTCTTGTATCATTGCTGGGGTGGGTGGGGGGTCCGGTTTCTTGGTCATTGTATCACGGAACATTTCCATCATGTTATTTATGTTTTATAATCTTTCTTCGTTACAACTGTGACTGACTTAAAGAAATAACTATATCTGAAAGTAAAGGACATAGCATGTTCATGATATGGCAATATATTTCTGAAAATGTTTCATGACCTCGAGATGATGTCTCTGTTGGTTACTGTCACGCCTTATTTGATTTTGATTTTGTCTCTGTTTATGTGCAATACACAATAAAGAAATATTGAAATTAAATGATAGAGCACAATATTGGGGGTATAGTGTTGGCCAGCACTACAAAGGAAAAAAAATGTGGAGTATTTATTTCAGATTATTGCAAAATATGCAGACAGTGTGGCCACGCAGTGGAAAAAGCCATGCAGGTGAAAGGTTCGAGGAAAAACATATCAGGAGAGACTTCAGGAACTTAATATGTACAGTCTGGAGGAAAGAAAGAGAAGGGTAGACATTATTGAAGCCTTTATATACATGAAGGGGGTACATACAATTCAGGTAAGCAGGATTTTCAACATGAAGCCAAGAGCAACAACATGAGGACATGACCTCAAAATAGCTGGAGGAAAGTTTAAAACTAACCTTAGTATTTATTTATTTCAGGTACTTATATAGCGCTGTCAATTTACGCAGTGCTTTACATATATATATATATATATATATATATATATATTGTACATTCACATCAGTCCCTAACCCTCAAGGGGTGTACAATCTAAGGTCCCTAACTCACATTCATACATACACATACTAGGCACAATTTAGACAGGATCCAATGAACCTACCAGCATGGCTTTGGAGGGAGGGAGGAAACCCACGCAGGCACAGGGAGAACATGCAAACTCCAGGCAGGTAGAGCCGTGGCTGGGATTCGAACCAGCAACCTTAGTACTGCCAGGCAGAAGTGATAACAATTTAGCTACTGTGCAGCCCATATATTCTTAGAAAGTACCGAAAGAGTAGTCGATACTTGGCATAGTCTTCCAGCAGAGGTAGTGAATCAGTCAACTGTAAGCAGATTTAGACATGCTTGGGAAAAACTTAGATCTATGCTCAAACAAAAAGTTACCAAAAAGAAAAAAAATATATGTATAACTCAAAAGAAAAGAATGGGGCAGGTATGATGGACCGCTTGGTCTTTTTTCTGCCATCATTTTTCTATGTTTCTATTTCCTGTGCCAGTGATAATAGTGGAAGACCAAAGAACAAATTGATGTTGAAGTGATGCTGATGAACCTAATGCTTTGTTTGGAATCTACACTCATCTGCCCTTTTATTAGGTACACCTGTTCAATTGTTTGGTAACACAAATTGCTAATTGGCCAATCACATGGAAGCAACTCAACGCATTTAGGCATCTATACGTGTTAAAGACGACTTGCTGAAGTTCAAACTGAGCATCAGAATGGGGAAGAAAGGGGATTTAAGTGACTTTGAACGTGGCATGATTGTTTGTGCCAGACGGGCTGGTCTGAGTATTTCAAAAACTGCTGATCTGCTGGGATTTTCACACACAACCATCTCTAGGGTTTCCAGTGAGTGTCAGTTGTGTAGACGAAAATGTCTTATTGATGTCAGAGGAGAATGAACAGACTGATTCGGAATGATAGAACAGTAACTCAAATAACCACTTGTTACATCCAAGGTATGCAGAATACCATCTCTGAACACACAACACGTTGAAGCTTAAAGCAGATGAGCTATAGCAGCAGAAGACCACACTGGGTGCCACTCCTGTCAGCTAAGAACAGGAAACATAGGCTACAATTTGCACAGGCTCACCAAAATTGGACAATAGAAGATTAGAAAAATGTTGCCTGGCCTGACCAGTCTTGATTTCAGCTGCGACATTCAGATGGTTGGGTCAGATTTGGTGTAAACAACATGAAAGCATGGATCCATCCTGCCTTGTATTAATGGTTCAGGCTGGTGGTGGTGGTGTAATGGTGTGGGGGATATTTTCTTGGCACACTTTGGGCCCCTTAGTACCAACTCAGCTTTGCTTAAATGCCACCGCCTACTGGAGTATTGTTGCTGACCATGTCCATCCCTTCATAACTACAGTGTACCCATCTTCTGATGGCTACTTCCAGCAGCATAATGCACCATGTCACCAAACTCAAATCATCTCAAACTGGTTTATTGAACATGACAATACATTCACTGTACTCCAATGGCCTCCACAGTCACCAGATCTCAATCCAATAGAGCACCTTTGGGATGTGATGGAACTGGAAATTTGCATGATGGATGTGCAGCCGACAAATCTGCAGCAGCTGCATGATGCTATCATGTCACTATGGACCAAAATCTCTATATAATGTTTGAATCTATGCCACAAAGGATTAAGGCCATTCTGGAGGCAAAAGGGAGTCAAACCTGGTACTAGCAAAGTATACTAAATAAAGTTGGCTGTGAGTGTATGTGCATATGACACAATACACTGCAAAATACAAGATGTAGTTAAACATTTTATCATGTTGCCACTTGGATATTAGGAATAGGGAATTGGCTACCTGTTGTACACTGAAGCCCTTTACCTAGTAGTTATATTGTCCATTATTTTAATTTATGATATTCTAACTCATTGCAAACAAGTATGTCGTCCTTTTAAACACAGTCATCTTTTAATTTGTGACAGAAACTGTGCTGGAGAAAACACAAACAAAAATTATGTCTTATACAGATAACACTATCAGTTTTGCTAACCATTGAACCTGCTATTCCCGTGACATTTCAGAGCTTTGTTCCCTCCTTTTTAAATTGCCCAAAGCTAGCAATAGCAAGCATAATGATCTATATTGTACTCATTTAATAGAGTGTCAGAGTGGATTCTGATTGGCTGTGATGGATTTTACTGATGTTAAGATTGGCTGGCTGAGGTGGACAGGCAGGCAGATGACGTCATGTTCTCCACCTTAGCCAGTCCAAGGAAGCTTTGTATTCATTCAGAGAATACAAAGCTTCTATATAGTGTTGCAAACAGTCAAACTGAAACTCTTCTAAAATGGATGCTTAGCACAGAGTTCATGAAGCCTACATTTAACACTGCAGGAGTCAGGAGACTGAAGGATCTGTGAAGCAACAAACGAAAACAGCAGTAAAGTTTACTTTTATTAAAAACAGAATCAGCAACTCTCATTTAAGAAGTAAAGTGCCTGTCTTACAAACTCTGTCCACTAGGGGCTGTCATTGGATCACTAAGGCACATAGCAACAGGAGCGATCCAGTCCGGAGACACCGGCATCAACCAAAAATGTTCAGGAAACCATGTAAGTCAGTCAGATAGATAGAGGAAAGTCCATGTGTGACGTCAGATGTGTGGCTCTGCTTTTTGAAGCAGCCCCGCCTCTTTCTCAAGAAACAAAATCTTACTGCATTTAGGTGAGCCCCTTGCTGTTTTTCTAGAAAATACAAAGTTGCCTATGAATGGCTGAATGCCACTCAGTCCGAGTAAAATGGAGTGGTATGTTTGCATCCCACAGCCGGAACACAAGGCTACATACTGTAAATTGAGGCTACATACAATGCATCCAGTGGTCACACCTGTTATTGTAGGAAATAGTTCATTTGGGCTAGCTTGGCCCAAATGAACTATTTAAAGAGACATTAAAGCTGAAGAGCACTTGGAGATACATAATTTAGAATAGATAAGGTTAAAAGCCAATCCATTTATTTTATTCTATCTGTGTCATGCGGAGGAGATTTTTCTTTGCTCCCTGTCCTTGAGATGCAGAACGATGTGAGAAGAAATCTCTCCAAAGTGAAGGGAATGCCTTTGTTAACCTGACCATACACTAGTAGAATTCAAATTGGCGTTCATTTTTGATAACTGTAATAAGAAAATTCAAATGAGCAGGGTAGGAATTTTTTCATAAATCAACAAATTCCTAACACGAATGGGGTTTGCGTTTAGGAAAATGCAATAATTCCAACACCAAAAGTTAAAAGCAAGAGAAATGTTGAAGTACTTTTGAAGTATATTTGCCAAGTCATCGCATGTAGTGAGAATTTTTGTAGGGCCAACTTTAGACAGCTGTCACCAGACTAGAGGCTTCTATTGTAAAAATTTTCCACCAATCTTATTCTGGTGACAGCTGAAAATACAGACGATAGTCACCAGGACAAATGAAATGGAGAGCGTGAATCTCCGTAGCAGATACACAGGCAACAAAAAACATCCAACAGAGATAATATACTTTTCCACTATATCCAAAACAAGAAAAACATTTTGGGTATACATGCACTTCAAGAATAAAAAACTTTTTTTAATAAGGCCATATATGTTCTTGCTGTTGACTATGGTATCAAAATAAATGGGATAATCCTACATATTTTATGCTGAATACCTGTGGCAAAATGCCATAAACTGGATTTACACTTTCTAAAAGTTTGGCCATACCAGAAGGTTCAGTCTGTTCTGGGAACAAAAGATCTGTGTGCATGTCTAGGTCTGTAGGCTCCCCTTTTACACTATGGTTTAGCTTCTAGTTACAAATTATTTACATTATGAATAGGTCTGGGTGGTGAAATATGCCAAACTAATGTATGTGCCACATTTCACAGTTTTATGATTTTTCAAATCAGAAGTTAAATCAACCTCTACTTTTGCCATGTGTTAAGTTTAGGTGATAGCTATCACTCTACCACTACTATCACCATACCCATAGAAAAAAACAAAACAAAAAAAATAGCTTTCCCTTTTGCTTTGAAGGCACTGCGATGCAACTAAAACCATCCCCACCCAGCAACCAACCAGCTAATGGTCATCCTTGTACCTTTATAAACCAGGCATAACTTCTTTTATGGCTCACTACTTTATTGTTTATTTATTTATTTAAAGTGTTAGAGAGCTTAGCTAGTGATATAAGAGCATAGAGTTGAGTACAATTTAGGCTGTTCTTTACTAGTGCTTGCTGTGCTGTGTAATGATTAATAGCATTCCCGAGACAAGCCAACACATTGAGTACACAGACTATTGTGGCCCAAAAGTCCAAAGGAATTGCAGTGCATCCTTTTTTTTTTTGAGACTTTTTTTTTTGGGGGGTGTATTTGGGGTAGTTTATTATAATTATTTTTAGATATTTGTTTCATGTCTTCATTTGTGTACTGTTTAAGTTTGTTCTACAAATTTTTAGGGCTTTTCTTCTAAAATACAAAACATGTAAAGAAACTTACGTTTTTTAATATTATTATTTGGCAAGTCATTGAACACAGTTTTAGTGAAGGAGTAGAGCAAACTTGTACCATAAAGCAAAAAAACATTAACTAACTAAACTCATGTCAGTTCTAGGGTAATAGTGCCCCCCAATAGGTTCCCCAAAACAGTCAAACAACACACATTTTTAGTGTCCTGTCATCATTAAGCCTTTTCACCCAGCAGCAGGCTTTGACAGCAGAAAGAAAAAAAAGAGAGAGAACTCTGAGCACCAGTCAGTTAATAAATATAGAGGCCTGTGCACACCTGAGACTAATAATGAGGTTTGGCTATCAGGCAACTAGGTAAGATATGGACCCATGAATAGGGGCTTATTGTGCCCAGCCACTGCTATACATAAACTCCAGGCTCTAGAACAGGACTTACTAAGGTTCTGAGAAAAAAATACATTTGTTTTCTCTATATAAGTCGTCAACCCTGGAACCACTATCCATGGGTAGGTGACTCACTGCCCACAATCCTGCCAGACAGTGCCTCACAAAAAAATTAAAAAGTTTGCATACCCTGGCAGAAATCATGAAATGTTGACAATATTATTGAAAATATAACTAATCATACCAAAAACTCTTTTATTTAATATTAGTGATCATATGAAGCCATTTATTAGCACATCGTTGTTCAGCTCCTTTTTAAATCATAATGATAACCGAAATTACACAAATGGACCTGATTAAAAGTTTACATACTTTGGAATGTTTAGCCTTGGTACAGACACACAAGCTGACAGACACAGGTTAAGATGGCAAATAAAGGTTAACTTCTCACTTCTGTGGCTTTTTAAATTGCAAGTGTCTGTGTATAAATAGTCAAAGAATTTGTTAGTGCTTCTGTGGATGCACTGAGTAGGCTAGATACTGAGCCATGGGGATTAGAAAAGAACTGTCAAAAGACCTGCTTAACAATGTAAGGGAACTTTAGAAAGATGGAAAAGGATATAAAAGATGTCGAAAGTCTTGAATATGCCAATCAGTACTGTACGATCAGTGAAAAATGTAGGGATCTTTTGATACCAAGCCAAGTACGGGAAGACCAAGAAAGACTGCAGCCACAACTACTAGAAGAATTGTTCAGTAAACAAAGAAAAACCCACAGGTAACCTCAGAAGAAGTACAGGCTGCACTGGAAAAAATGTAGGGATCTTTTGATACCAAGCCAAGTACGGGAAGACCAAGAAAGACTGCAGCCACAACTACTAGAAGAATTGTTCAGTAAACAAAGAAAAACCCACAGGTAACCTCAAAAGAAATACAGGCTGCACTGGAAAAAGATGGTGTAGTTAGTTTGAAGGAGTTCAATACTTGGACAAAACTGAGCTGCATTGTTGAGCTGCCAGAAAGAAGCCTGCACTGCGCCAATGCCATAAAAAGCCCAGAGATGCATGTCAAGGTGTTGTCGCCATATTGTGTGACTGTAACTCTTTTGTGGCATTGGTGCAGTAAAGGCTTCTTGCAACTCGACCATGCAACTCATTTTTGTTCAAGCATCTTCGTATTGTGCTCTTTCAAAACAGCCACACTGTCTTTTCCCAGAGCAGCCTGTATTTCTCCTGAGGTTACCTGTGGGTTTTTCTTTGTATCACAAACAATTCTACTGGCAGGTGAAAGCTTGTGAGCTGCTATGTGAGTATTGAAACCTACTTAAGTGCCAATTGTCAAGCGCCTGCACCTAACACATGCTCATACTTGTGTGCTAAATCAATAATATACCTTAATGTGCCACACTTCACTTGAAATTATACATCCAATTGTTATTACTTATATTGCATACCACCATAAATAAACAATTAAATGAAATATGAAAAGATGAATAAACCTGATTGAAAGTGAATCAAGATAAATAAAATATATAAAAAAATATATTAAACCAGTTTCAATTTCCAATAACAGTGTCCATATAATTACCAGGAAAGTCCATAAATAGGATTTCTTCAGACTTGCATAGTTCACTTTAAAATATAATAACCCGTGCTTCTGAAATAAAATATTTTGTGCGAAAAACTTTCATGGACATGCTCTCACCTCAAGTATATGACCAAACCATTATGTAAGGTCATATAACGCTTGTGTCCCTTTTAAATGGGCCAGAGTATGGATAAGATGATATCTTGCTGTTTGGGGTATGCAATATAAGTAATAGCAATTGGATGTATAATTTCATGTGAAGTGTGGCACATTAAAATTCTACTGGCAGTTGTGGCTGCAATCTTTCTTGGTCTACCTGTACTTGGCTTGGTATCAAGAGATCCCAAACTTTTTTACTTCCTAATAAGTAATTGAACAGTACTGACTGGCATATTAAAAGCTTTGGACATACATATTCTTTATTATTCATTTATATGTTTTTTTTCTAACTTTATAAAGTTCAATTTCCTTCTATGCAGGTCTTTTAACAGTTCTTTTCTGATTCCCATGACTCAGTATCTATCCAGCTCAGTGCACCCACATAGGAGTCAATAAACAAACTAACTATACACAGACACACACTGCAATTTAAAAAGCCGCAGATATGGGAAATTAACCTTTCATTGCCATTTTAATATGTGTGTGTCTGTACCAAGGCTAAACATTCCAGGGTATGTAAACTTTTTGTCATGGCTATTTGGGTGATTTCTGTTATCATGATTTAAAAAGGAGTCACAATCTATGTGATAATAAATGGCTTCATATCATCACTATCCTTAAATAGAAGGATATGATCAGTCATATTTTCAATATTAATGTCAAAATTTCACGATTTGTACTAGGGTATGCAAACTTTTGAGCACAACTGTAAAGCCAAGGGAAACCGAGGAATTTATGCTGGGTAGAGTAGGTAGGAAGAACTGCTCGTTCGGAAGTGTTTCTATTGCCAATGCATGCTAGAAATGATCTGTACAATTATACTGTTTTGCATGAAAAGGGAGTTTGGTCTTTTACATTCCCATATACAGTATATTATGGTTGTGTATATATATAATATTTCTTCCACAAAACATTTCCACAACAATTCTAAATAAATATCCATATCTGTCAGACAGGTGGTGGAGCAGAGTAAGGGAGCTATACTGTCTCTCATTACTCATGTTACTATGTAATACAGATAACATTAAAAGGTTTCATTATCTTTATTCCATTTATTGACTGGCATCATAAAGTTCTTGTTTTTACCTTGTTCAGGACTGCAAGCATGTTCCCTGTGTTGACTGCCAGTAATGGTATATAGGAAAGTGACACATCAATGATGTTATACAGGTGTGGAAATGAACACTGTGCCACCATTTACCAAACACGTGGTCAAATAGTTGAGTGGACATAGACATATACTGCATAGAAACAGAACATGTGAAAACACTTACAGAATTGGTATGCTAATACATAATGTAGGGCAAAGCCATATTTGTGAACACTCCTCTGCCGCTGTCACCTTTCTTCTCTCATTCCACTAGTCCATCTCACATATCAGAAGTATATGAAGCTGAGCACCTCAAGCATATGTGCAGTGTTGATTCTTGTGGCAGTAAACAGATCCAGATCAACAATAAATACAGATTATATATGATTCGATAAAACAAATGGTATTCATATTCATGAATTGCCAAGTAGGATTATGTTATTAAATAAGATTAAATGATACCATTTCACTCTAGAAGCCCTCAGACACAGCATGATCCCTTAATAGTACGACTTAACCCCCAATGCTTCTGTTTTTCTGTTATCTTATTCAATCAAATAACATGTATATGTCGTAAACCTAGAGTTCTTGTGATTCCTAATGTGCTTGTGTCTGGATAGGTGTGTGTCTTGGGGGGGAAGAGGGGGATTTACAATTTTTTATTGCAATTTATATTTATTACATTTACAAAACAAACATTAACATGATGAAAGTATCCACTAATTAATTGCCAGTGATTACTGGTTTTTCCAACCGGCCTGTGTTGCCTAGTTCAGATTTAACAAACATTTTGTTTTGGAAAACAAACTTTATTTTAAAAAGCCAAAATACAGTGTTCCTCCAGTCAACATAATCCTTCCAGGCCTGATAAGTTTAGGTATTCGGTTTCACTGTGATTTTACTTGATATTGCGTGGATTACGATGTGTAGTCACTCAGTCTAGACAAAGTTTCGATTACTGCGAACACAGAGAAAGTGTGTAGGAAATATTAATGAAATACATCCCACTTACCAGCTCATAAACAGCAAAGAACACGAGTGAATCCTAATTATTATTATTATGTCTTTAAAATGCCATTTTTATATCAGAACAATTATAAATACAAATATTGTATCCAAAATTTTGTCATTATAATCAAATGTATTAAACATTTTGCAACATGGCAAAATACAGTAAAAAGATTAAAACAGAATAGTGAATATGGATATTTTTATTCTATCCCAAAGCCTAAATAGATATAGTATATTCAATGGGGCCTAAATGAAAGTACACGCTTTATGCACCAATATTATTTACCTAACTCAGTTGTACCCTCTGCTCAAAACATTTTGCATCCTTTTGCAGAAAAATGTCTGTTTTTAAGACCAACATAATATTTAAATTTCTTCTACTGTCACCAACTCGCATTTAAGGTTTCCACAGAAATTAACCTAATTTGTCCAGCTTAAAGGATAAGTCCACCTTTGTTGAAAAAAAAAATGCACATGCTTTTGGAGGTAAAAAAAAGTGTATTTGTTTTTTTTTCTCAGGATCCTGCAGAGCTACAGTTCTCTGCCCGTACTGCTGTATGAGATGTCAGTTTCAAAGCTGCAGGAAGAGTGAATGGACTCTGAGCATGTTGATCAGCATACTTGTACTTTATTGAGAACTACATGTCCTTCTGCCACGGTGGAAGATGGAACTTGTAATTTACTCATTCACAGATTTCTGCAAATGCATGATGTGTTTGTGCGGTGGAGCCCCTCACAGCCACACCGATTTTAAATGTGACAGTGGCTGCAGGGGAGAGGACCTGTCATGGGGGGTGCTCAGGGGTGTGGAAGGGCTCCTGCATAACAACATGTTACACCCTAAATACAGGTGTAACATGTCACATGTTACTAAAGTTGAACCTATAGTTTATTTTGAGTTGGTGTCAATCTCTGGCAATCCCCTGTACATCAGTACTCATACTGATAGAAGAGAGGGCAGGACTAAGGGATAATAAGAGAAAGTTTTGAAAATTTTCTGGCTGTGCTGTGTAGCAGGGCTGTGTAAATCTCAGAAATGGATGGGCAGAAATAAAATTCCTCTGTCAACTAAAAAGCTTCCTTAAATGTATTGTATTTAAAGCGGAGCTCCACCAAAAATGGGAAGTTCTTTTTTAAGTACTGGCCCCGTGCTCCCCGTGAAGCATTGGCACCTTTAGGAAGTGGGGGGGAGGGGGTAGAGAGGGTACCTGTCAACTGCCTAGGTGATCGGAAGTAGAAGCTGTCCTCCCTCTCCGTATTCTTCTGGGACATGTGACAGGTCCCTGAAGACAACGGGACCATTCACAGGGTGCAACACTACTCATGCATGCGCAGTACGCACCCGGCTGTTAAGCCCCAAGCTGTCACAGCTGGGTGCTTACACTTAGGATGTTGATGCCAGGGAGAGAATGCAGCCAGTAAATCCCAGCTGGACTGAGGGACAGGTAGTGGCTGTTTTTTTTAAAATACAGCAGCTACAGTTTTTGTAGCTGCTGACCTTTATTTTTTTAGGTTTGACTGGAGCTCCACTTTAAGTAATTTGCTGTTTGGGGTTTGGTTTTGATGGCACTTGGGACTCTGAATGTTGAATGTAATTCCCCAGGTTCCTTGCTGCTATTATTTGTACAATGTCAAATTAGGCAAAATATATTATGGCATTGCAAACATCACACATTGTCAGTATAACATTTAATATTTATAATATGGTATTATACATAGTGATAACAGGGTGTCACTTCATCATCTTTGTGTGTACCCAGGAAAATATTCCTCACATTCCAGGCATAGAATGAAAATTGAGGTGAGCAAAAGCTAACTTGGTTTATTGTTTGTTTTGATGTTTTTGACATTTTTTTTTCATTATCTTGATAGTAATAAAGTACTATGATCACCTAAATATATAATAGATTTTCTATAACTTCCACTTTAAAAAGCAAAAGGAAAAAAAGCAACATTTATTGGTGTGCTATTATGCTACCACATTGTTGAGAACACTGAGAACACTTTTGGAGGGTACTATATTTTTTAAAATATGAGCATGTTCTATTGACAATACAAGTACATGCTGCTGGTATATAATAGTCTGTGGGTGTTCTCTGTAAATGGAAGTGAGCACATACCTAGTTTTTTCCTACAGAGAATCATACTGGTCTGTTACTTTAGAAAATGAAATCACTACAATTACACCACCAAGGTTTTCACTTAAAATCTGGTACCCTCATCAAATGATTCAGTGCTTCTGTCTCACAAGACCTAATAAAGAATCGTAAGTCAATATAATCTTTTATGGAAAAACAAAAGGAATGTGCTACTAAAGAATGTCTTCCAACACAGCAGGTGTTTTAAGGTTAACACTTCCTAAATATAACTCATAGGAACATATACCTCCAGCTCACATTACAGTAAGAATCTAAATGAAATATTGAGTAATTTAATTTAGGACTTTATTATAGAAGTAAAATCTCAATCACAAAGATCCTTTCAACATCCAGAAATTGTAACCTGCAAATAATGAGTATGGATAATGAAAGGCATTTTGATCTATATAATGGTATTAGATATAAAAGGTTTTAAATGAGCGCACCTCCACAGTAAATCTACTATGCTAGCATATATATGTTTTTCCAAGAGTAACAAAAGGTTATGTTGAGTTTAAGGTCGGCTGTGCTGATGCCTGCAGAAGAAGCAAACAGACAAAATGTTAGCTCCTCACCTATTCTACAAGCCGGGATTTGCTCTGAAGTATGTGTTGAAGACATTTACAGATATGATTTTTTGCATATGCATCACAATACAAAACCAAGGTGCCTACTTACAGTAAATATCCTTCTCCTTCATTAAAATGTTGGTTCTTTGAATCCCAGTAACATCCAAACCCAAGGCACATGTCTTTTTAAAGGATAAGTTCACCTTTTGTAACATGTTACATGTTACACCCATATGCACCAGCCTCTGCACACACTTTCCCCCCATTCACTGTCACAATATAAAGAAAACATGGCAGTGTGTGGCTCCACTTACCCAGCTGCATCATTCATTCACTGTGAATATGAAAACTACAAGTATCAACACACATATAAAAAAGGTGCAGCGCTTATATATTAAAACATGCAAGATATCAAAAATGCAAGAGTATATCCCTGCAAAACGCAGGCAGGGTATAGTTATTATACTGCCCCTTATAGTCTCAAATAACACACAAATATATAGTTCACAATCTCCCAGTGGGTAGGGTGAGGTGAAGGATCAGATGGATCTCTATTGACACACGGTGATAGCCAAAAAGGTGATGTATGGTGATATCCAAAACTGGTAAAAGATTGTGCACTCACCAGATGCACAACCAATATGCGCATGTAAGAGATAACCCCTCTCAAGGTATGGTTCCAGGACTCATCAAAGGCAAGATCTGGTCAATCTCTGCGATGTGGACCCTCTGCTGTCATGCATGGCTCTGTCCCCTATAGCTCTTTACTCTGCAAGTGGTTGGAAGCTCACCAGAGAGCCCCAGAAAGAAACAAGGAGGCCAGAATAGCGTGATACCGCTTGAACACGTGTGCGTTTATTTCATCCAGCAAAAGGGTATAATAAAACAATACTGACCAGACAATAAAACTAATTCAACTGATAATGGCGCGGTCATGCAATGCTGCTCCCAAACGAAATTTACGTCCTTTTTTTCACAAGCGTATGCATTTAGAAGCGTTTTTTGACAGGTCCATATCCAGATGCTGTCCAGAGCCTTTTTTCTTCATCAAAAATGCATGCAAAGCGTTTTCCGTGTATTCAAATGGACCTAGTACACCAGTACAGTCAGTTCCAGGTTTTGTATGAAGGAAAAAATGGTAGAATGTGTTGCATTATGCTCATGATGGGATCCACAGTGACAGGTAATTTCAACAAATGCTGCTCTCTCTGCTTCTGCTCTCTCGATTTCTCTCAAAATATCTGAAATAGTTAATTATTTACTATTTTTCAGTGCATTCTAGGCATTTGGGAGGGTTTCCTGAGGTTATCTTTTAAAAACGCTTCTAAATGTAAATGCACATAAACACGGTATGCAAATGCAGCTAAACTGACGTTTTTTAACCTACGTTTTCTAGCAGTCAGTTTCCAACGGTCAGAAGAGTTTTCCAAATACCCCATGTACATGAGCCCTAAGAGTCATTTCTGCCTGCTGCCTTGTTCCTCTACTCACTGCATAAGTCACTTCTGACAGGTTTTGCCTGGCACCAAGAGGTAAAAAAGGTGATGGGGAGGGAGCTCCACCACACATACCAACAACAAAATATGTAGTGCAGCGCTACCATCACTAAACTCAGTTTACAGACTCCACCCCAATTTACACACATCGTCTTGCAGTGGGACGTTTTGACTCACTGAATAAATCCCGCTGAAGGACAATATGTGGAAAGGAGCACGGTATGCAATTTTGATGACGCCATCATGCTAATGAGTGCTCAGGATCTATGAGAGTAGCGGTCAGTTGTGAAATTGGTGCCATCCATTTGGATCACATAGATTTGATCAGGTTAACATTTGCTTTTACTACTCTGCTTGTGAGTTTTTTAATCCTTATTATTGCTGATACAGTAAAAGCATTCAGAGAGCTTTTTTCCCCTTTCATATGGATGCATATGTGGTACTGAGTGTTATGCAGATAGATTTTTGTTTTGGAAGACCTAAAAACAATACTTGTTCTGGATGACCGACAGTATTCCCTCCCTGTTGGATACAAGTGTGTTAGACCTAATTTTCATTTAGAGGTCATATTATAAAGGTGAGCACAGTGTATAATTTGAAAGGAGTTTGCACACCTTGTGCACTCATCTGGATTGGGAGTTTATTATTATATTTGTGAACTTTGAAATGTGTTTTTTTTATGATTTTTGTCTTAGTTTTCACAAACTGTCCTTTTCTTAGTAATATTTACAGCTTTTTCACCATTATTTTTATATCACTTGAATAAGTTTTCTCTGTGAATTGAGTTTAGTGAAGGCAGCACTACACTAAATATTCTGTTATTGGTACACATTGAGGTGGAGAGTTATAACTTCCAAGTGCTAGCTTCAGCTCTGTTCCTGTGTGCTATATGAAGGGGTGCATCCCTTCCTTCCGAACATTTCTCTGCTGCCTTCATGGAGCTCTGCAGAATGTAACTTCAGCTCCCCACCCCCCGCTTTCTTAAAGCTCAGACAAACTGTATAAATTCTGGACTTTGAAGGGCTGTAGAGAAGATCCTGAGAATCATGATTTGCCTGGCAGATCTGGGAAGGACTCTTGACAGTTCCAGAAAGGCCAGGCCTCACAGTACAGGTTCTGTTCTGGCTTGATGTTGCTTTTTATTTATTTAATTTATTACAGGTACTTATATAGTGCCATCATTTTTACGTAGTGCTTTACATACAGTATATATTGCATCAGTCCCTAACCCTCAAGGAGCGTGCAATCTAAGGTCCCTAATACATATTTATACATACACATACAAGGGACAATTAGCCTACCAGCATGGAGTGTGGGAAAAAACTGGAGTATCTGGAGAAAACCCATACAGACACAGGGAGAACAGGCTTCCGATTACCAAAGTTCTTCCAAGCTGCCATGCCAGCATAACCTATAGAAACTTAATTGATACTAGTGAACATTATCCAGCTGGTTGATTTTGACTTTTTGTAGATCCTTGTTAGCTTTGGTCAGCTAAACCTGCCTGTGAAAACTGACAACAGGCATTTTTTCCTGTAAATATTCAATTTCTAGATGAGCAGTAATATAGCTCATTTGCCAGGTCTTTAAAATCTGATTTGCTTAAATACTTTTCGTGGTGTCATTTTTCTCTAGTTTATTCACATCACATGTCTTTTGTTTAACTTTATAGTACTGAAATTTATGCTTCTTGTTTGAACTATTATTGTATGGTACAAATACTTTTCTGTATAAAACTTAAAAAAAAAAAAAACATGCCTAAGATTTTTCATATACTGATGGCTTAAAGAAATGTTATCCATACCGGATTTTTACGCATAATTTACCATAACAACATTATATTGTCTTGCTATAATCCATAACAAGCACATTTAAGATTTTCTTTCAGTCTGTAATTTGAGCTTTTGAAAACAGGTCATACTTCTGTAAATGATATAATTAGACCTTACGCTAGATTTTTGAGACAAGGTTTTAGAAGTTAACATTCTGAATAACTTAAACATGGGGGTGTCTGATTGAATGCAAACTGAGGCTTTGGCAAAGGTGTCATGAATCATTTAAACAAGCACACCAAAAACCAATCTCTCAGTCTCTCCACAGCTCTAAAGGGAAAATAGAAAAACGAATACCCCTAGAGTGTCAATTTACTTATATTCTCTTTCAAAGCTACATCTAATGAGATATTATTACAAAGTAACGTGAATTAATATATCGGCCAAACAGCAGCCAGCTTCTTTAAATAATACTATTTTATTTATTCACAGTAAAATCATTAAGAAGAGAATCCACAAATTATATCAAGCTATGAATACCTTTTTATATGGTCAGTGGGCTATTTGTTCTAATGTTCTAATTATAAAAGCAGCTATCTTACAAGTGTGTTTTTTGCAGCTTATAGCTTCATGCGGCACCATCAAGTATGCAGTTACTACATTTTCCCATTGTAAAGCAATGTCTTCAGTAAAGACAGTAGTCTTGTCAGGTCTCACCTTTTCCTCCTCCCTGAAAGTGCTGCTAATTCCTCTTTTCTCCTCAATTTCTTTAGACTGTTAATGTGGCCATTTCCTCCTCCTCGGGTGAGCAGTGCAGTGTTTAAATGGACTGCTACAGCACATTTGTAGGTGCCCAGCATTCACCACAATGCACAAAGCTATTGCCTTTATTTTGCACAGAAGACCCTCCACCAGCATGTGGAATGTTATGGGGCAGCAGGAGGCAAAGCAGGAATATGAGGAGGAGGAGAGTTGAGGTGTTTGGGGTAAGTAGCAGGGGGAGTGTTGGTGAGAGTGAGGAGAACAAAGTTTTTTGAGGAAGCCTCAAAGATGACTTTTTACCATTCCCCAATACAAGATGAAACATCTAAGGGATTTACTGCCACCATGTAATAGTTAGTCCAAATGCCCCACTCTGAGGCAGGGTAAGAAACTCTTTGTGGCGTTTCCTGTTGGTGGCTGGATCGCCAGCACTTAGGTATAGCTACAGGAGGAAAACCTATGGCCACCCTTCTTCAATGAGGCTTTAGCTTTGACAATTGATACGGGCAAAGCTGTGGTTTGTTTGCAGCACTTCATCACATACATGTGTGGCAAAGATGTGTATTGAAGTACCACAACATTAATCCTCCTATTGCCATAGCAATAGGAAATCCCCTTTATTTAAAAACAAGATCAAGCAGGCCTAAAGTGAGAGCCAGATATTCTGAACACTGGAACATCCCCTCTACTGAACTTTGTGAAGTAAAAAATTGTTTGATTTAATTTCTGTGTCCTATGGAAGAATGTAGCCATCTGTACATTCTGAAGATTTGCAAATGGCCATATTTTCCAGACAAGCAAAAATCTATGGAGGCTTGTTATTGCGTAACACAGCATTTGAGACAGAACACATATTAGTAGAACCAGAAGTAGCAGATATGTTTTGCAGCTAATCTGTAACAAACGTATGAGTCTAATGAACATTAAAGGAAGATTGAAAACCTGGGCTTTGATAGTGTTGAGAACCAAATGCTGGTACAGACCCAGTCATTTCCCCACCCATTGCTACTATTTAGCTGGACTGAAACACTTACAAGTGATCATATCTACTGAATTAGGCCAGGACAGCCTTTTTTTTTTGCTGCCACTGATGTGTATTCCCATAGAATGATCTTGCTATGGCTCTGCATCACTGACAAAGATATTGCATTCAAACCAAATGAAACTCCTGATCTTGAGAGGATTGATGTAGATGCCGAAGCAAAATGTCTTCTATCCAGTTTACTTTGTTGTGGCAAGTGCCAAAGGTCAAGCAGATCAAAGCTCATAAATATTTTCTGATTTTCTGCTGCTGTCCCATTGGGGAGATTTTTCACCTCTGACAACTTTTCACTTTAATTTCCAGAGAGAACATTCACAGACATTGCATTATAAGTTTAGCCTGCATTTTTCAGTATAAATATTTACCAGTTTCAAAAAGTATTGTTATTTTTTATACTAATTTGACTTCAAAACTATTTAAAAAAATGCAGTGAAGATAATAGAGGAACATCAAATGTTTTTCTCTGTGATTTTTCTTTTAAATACAAAATATTTAAAACAGGTTTAAAATAACCTAGTATATTTTACATTTCAATATTACAGTGAAAATGTTTTATAAATGTAGTGCACCCCCTAAGAAGCCACTAGTTTGGTAATCCCTGAAAGGGGGGGGGTCATAAATACCACCCCCCACACCTATGGGACCGTCGCAGACTAAGGTGGCTGTGAGGTATTTAAAAGTTGTACACTTACCTGTGATTTGCTGTTGAAGTGTCACATGATGTTCAAATGGTCCTGAGCATGAGCTGCCTCCTATAAAAAGAAAGAGATGCATTGGTGGTTGACAAGAAAAGAAAGCACATCCCGCCCTCCCACCCCTTGTTGCGGCTCTTGTTGCGGCTCTTGTTGTGGCTCTTGTTGTGAGGTCTTGTCCCTTTCTTTGAAAGGGGACTGTAGGTTGGAGTGTTAGCTTGAGCTTCAATAGCTGAGATACATCAAGTCTTTTGGTATAATTCATTATTGTTTTTTGCAAGGTATGTTAACCGCCCCCAACTGCCCTATATCAAAAATACTGCTACAGGGCGGCACGGGTGCGCAGCTGTCGATCACCGGGTCCCACTGGCGCCTGGTGAATGCTGAGCATCTGCGATGGGGAGGAGAACTGTTTGTAAACAAAACAGTTCTCCTCCCTGTCAGCTCGTGCACACTGCTTTGCATGGCTATGCACAGCACAGCCATGCAAAGCAGTGTGCTTACAGTGAAGCACATGGACACAGCACATAGAGAAACAGCACACGGTTAACCCTTTGGATTAACCGAGGATGAACTCTTTGGATTAACCGAGGATGTAGAAACTACAAGTGATTATTGGCAAAATTTGCCTTGAGCCACTGACAAGTCACGATAGTTGGCTGGAGTCCTCACCTTAAATTACTGAGACGTGTATACAGAAATATATTTTCAAGCTCCCTTCATGAAATCACCATCAACCACACCTCGTTGTAATGGTAGCTGCATAAGTTGGGAGAGAGGGAGACCCGAAGGGTGTCTCTCTCTACTGTTACTGATTTATTTACTGGTACCACATCATCTACAATTATAGGTATTCAAGATAGCTGCCAATCTTTTTTTCTGAGGTAATGGAGGCTGGAAGGGAAACTGACAGCTTTGTTGATTGTTTAAGATGGCTGCCTTCCTCTTTCTGAGGTAATAGTGATTGCAGGTAAAAGTTGACAGTTTCTCTGAGATGTTGCTGACTGTTAAATATGGCTACCAACCACTCTTTGGGGTAATAGTGGCTGGCAGTGACGGCTTTTTTCTGTCGCTTGCTTAACACCACCATTGTTTCTATAGTAATGAGTATCAGATTGGCGATCTAGGCCACTCCTCAGCAGATGTGCCAGTTATACTGCAATACAGGCAAATTGACTAGGCTTGGTGCTCAGATTCCTGTGTCCTTCCTGTTCTCTGGTCTGACCACTGAGACCTAAAACTTTCTCAAGGCATTCCTCCTCATTGCTTTGTCCCTACCCCTCGGCCACAAAGCTTTTTGGGAGTTGCAGTTTCTTTTAAAAGTCACACTGAGACTCTTTAAAGAGGGTACTTTTATGCTAGTACCTGGCTGTATACATAGGCTAAAATATACTTGTGCTGAACTGAAATTGATGTATTTAAAACAGATCAAGGTTTTAGGAGTTATTTTTCTATGTTCGATAAAAAATGTTTTAATTAGAGTATAATTTAATTTAAATTATTATATCCTAATTTATTACACTTTTTTTTTAATGTTCAGCGCAATTCAAATATTATTACATTTAATGTACTGCACTCACAGCCGTGGTTGAATAACAAAAAAAAAAGTCAGATTTTATATTTTTTAGTAGTTTTAAACAATTTTGGTGATATTTTAAAAAGGATACTTATGTTGTCAGAAATTGTAATACAATGTATTATAGTCAATCTAGTTCAACCAATATTATTACCAGAAAATGGTAGTATCCAGTTATACTTTGTTCATTTAGGAATGCATCCAGCCTCTTATCAGTTTGGTTGCCCTTCTCTGCTATTTCGACAGTTCTCCGGTATGCTTTTTGTGAATCGGTGTCCAAAACTGAACTGCATATTCCAGATGACTAATGGTTTGTACAAAATGATGTGCCTGTCTCTGGAGTTTATACCTCTTTTAATACAAGAAAGTATTTTGCTAGCATTAGAAACTGCAGATTGGCAATACATACTATTATTAAGTCTATGATTTACCAGAACACTCAGACCTTTCTCTACCAGTGACTCCTCCAGCTGTTCTCTAGTATGTATGAGGATGCATGGGTGGTTTTAGAACCCCATAACTTTACATGTATCACGAACGCTTCTGTTCACAAACAACTCAGTTCGGCTGGTGAACATGAGCCACGGCCATCTTCCTTGCTCTGACATATGGTCCTGACTTCCTGTAGGCAAGATCACGGTCACAGACAGACACTGAAAGTGTACTGTGAAGACACTTACAGTATTGAGAAGCTTTTTGGTGTGCTTTTTAGCACATACTGCACATCCTTGTGCACACTTGCTATAAAGCTTTTTTGCGTACTTTTTGGCACATATTGTAAAGGACATCCAGTATGGCTCCAAAGAAAATTCAGAGCAATCATAGTGGTAAGAAGAAAGTTTGGAGTGGTAATTAAGGTGACAAGAATGTGCAGAGCAAGCATGTTGTTGAAAAAGTGCAAAGTGGTAATGAAGGTGACCAGAACATGCAGAGCGGTAATGGAGGTGACAAGAATGTGCACAGCAAGCATGTTGTTAAAAAGAAAGTGCAGAGTGGTAATGAAGGTGACCAAAAGCACCACCCCAACATAACTGTAATGAACAGAGTGTTGATTCTGATGAACTATATCGTGGTCTCTTTCCGGAGGGATATGCAGCTCAGGAAAAGACAAGTGATATTGGACAGATTTTGCACCAAAACTGAGCCTGCAGCTAAGAGACAAAGAAGAGAAGAAACCCCTCAATGAGATCTCCACAATGTCCTTATGGAGGGGAACTCTCCCTCTGAACAATAACCGCCTCCCACCAGCCTTCCTGTTGTCCACTCCATAAGTCATCTAAAAGAAAGATGAGTGTTCTCTCTCTTCATACTGTACTGCACTGTACTTTGTTTCATATTTTTGTGGTTCAAAAACAAAAAAAAAAAAAGTTCAAAACAGATTAACCGTATTTATATTAAACCTTATAGGAAAATTTGATTCTGTTGACGACCAAATTCGGTTTGCGACCACATTCGTAGGGGTCAGAACGGATTAACCTGGTTTACATTGAGCCCTATGGGAACATTTGCCTCTGTTCGCGACCAGAGTTGTGGAACAAATTAAGTTTGTGAATCGAGCTATTACTGTAGTTGCATAGTTAAATAGTATATTGATGACCTTTTCAGAGTGTGAATCATTAATCACTGCTGTCTGAATTTGGTCATTTAGCCAGTTTTCTGTCAATTTACAAACTACATTTTCTAAGTCTGTAGATTTTAACTTACACATTAGCCGTGTGTGGGGAACTGTGCCAATATAGAATATTATATCCACAGTCACTGCTTTGTCTTTTGTGCACCCTCCTCTTGCGTACTTGCTTCAAAAAAAAGATCAGATTTGTTTGAGCACTTCAATCTTCTGTGAATTCATGCTGACAATTAGCTTTTATTAAATATTTATAAATTATTATATTTTATATTCTGGGAGTTATGATAATCCAGGCACCATGAAATGTTTTTTTTTAATGACATCTACTTTTTTTTTCTCAAAGGAAACCTCTAAAGGATGTTCACATTTAATGGGTATTTTCACTTTACAAGGAAATTTTCCTTTAGCTTGTAGTGAAATACTATTTTGCAAAGAATACCCTTTCATGCTAGAAAACCCCATAAAATCAGTATTTTTGCATATGACTAGATGAGGTCAGTGGCTAAATGGTTAGCACTTCTGCCTGGTAGTACTAGGGTCACTGGTTCGAATCCCAACCACGGCACCACCTGCCTGGAGTTTGGATGTTCTCCCTGGGCCTGCGTGGGTTTCCTCCGGGTACACCGGTTTCTTCCCACACTCCAAAGACATGCTGGTAGATTAATTGGATCCTGTCTAAATTGTCCCTAGTATGTGTATGTATGAATGTAAGTTAGGGACCTTAGATTGTACACCCCTTGAGGGTTAGGGACTGATGTGAATACACAATATATATGTAAAGCGCTGCATAAATTGACAGTGCTATAGAAGTACCTGAAATAAATAAATAAATGAGGTCAGCAGAGCTTTATTTAATTCACTAAGCTAAGGGAAAATTCCCTTGAAAAGTGAACAGCATGTTTACCTTTAGTAAATCAACCCAGCAAAATAACTGACCTGAAACAAATATCAAAGACAAGAGTTTGAGCATCACTGACTACATGTTTATTCCAGGTCAGTCAAACACTAGATAGTAAATAAATCAGAGCCTTTCCCCTGTACATGATTGGATATTTGTGCTAATTTACTTAACTGCTTCCCCTCACTTCACAGTTTAATAAATCGGTATCAATAAAACAAAGATCTCACTACTAATATACACTAACTTTGCGAAAAGTATTGGGATGCCTGCTTGTGCTCACACATGAACTTTAATGGCATCCCATTCTTAGTCCATAGGGTTCAATATTGAATTGGCCCACCCTTTGTGGCTATAACAGCTTCAACTCTTCTGGGAAGGCTGCCCACAAGGTTTAAGGGCGTGTCTATGGGAATGTTTGACCATTCTTCTAGAAGCGCATTTGAGATGTCAGGCACTGATGTTGGATGAGAAGGCCTGGCTCACAGTCTCCACTCTAATTCATCCCAAAGGTGTTCTATCGGGTTGAGGTCAGGTCTCTGTGCAGGCCAGTCAAATTCCTCCCGCCCAAACTCACTCATCCATGTCTTTATGGACCTTATTGAACAGGTGGCAAACTATCACGGTACCACGCTTGAATTCACTGAGCTTCTGAGAGTGACCCATTCTTTCGCAAATGTTTTTAGAAGCAGTCTGCATACCTAGATGCTTGATTTTATACACCTGTGGCCATGGAGGTGATTGGAACACCTGAATCCAATGATTTGGAGGGAGGCCCCAATACTTTTGGCAATATAGTGTACATTAACCAGCTGGTGTCTGCGATCTGGCTAATAATGCTATAAGTAGTGATGCAACATTCTGTGAGAATGTTTAAGAACTAGGAACAAGCAAGTGCCTAGTTCTCAGACTCCACTGTCAAATAACTGGAGGTGTCATCTAGTGATTAGGATTCAATTAATGTGGTTCCCAAAGATGTCATCACCATAGCAGCCCATAATATTGCACACATGATGGCTAAATTTCATGCAGAAAAAAAATTTCCTTAGCCTGCATACAGTCATGGCCAAAATATTAGCACCTTTGCATTTCTGTTAGATAATGCACCACTGTGCCCAGAAAATTGTTGCAAATACAAATGTTTTGGCATTCTCATGTTTATCTTTTTTTTGTTTGCATTGGTATGACACAAAAAAAGTGGAGAAAGAAAATGCCAGATCTGACACATTCTACACAAAACCCCAAAAATGGACTGGACAAAATTATTGGCACCCTCAATTTAATATTTGTTAGCACAACCCTTGGAAAAAATAATGGAAAGCGTTTCCTGTAACCATCAATGAGTTTCTTACACTTCTCTACTGGAATTTTGGACCACTCTTCTTTCGCCAACTGCTCCAGGTCTCTCAGATTGAAAGGGGTCCTTTTCCCAACTGCTGTTTTGAGGTCTCTCCACAGGTGCTCCATGGAATTGAGATCTGGTCTCAGTGCTGGCCAGTTCAGTACTCTCCAGTGCTTTGTCTGAAACCATTTCTGGGTGCTTTTTGACATGTGCTTGTGTCATTGTCCTATCCTGCTGTAAAACTGATGACCTCTGACGGAGACCCAACTTTCTGACACTGGGCCATACATTGCACCCCAGAATTATTTAGTATTATTTAGTAGTCTTCAGATTCCATAATGCCATGCACATGGACAAGACATTCAGTGCCTGAAACAGCAAAGCAACCCCAAAAGATCAGTGAACCTCCACCATGTGTGACTGGAGGGACTGTATTCTTTTCTTTAAAGACCTAATTTCTTTTTCTGAAAACAGTAGAATGATGGACTTTACCAAAAAGCTATAATTTTGTTTAGTCCGTTTACAGCACATTCTCTCAAAATGAGTCTGGCTTCCTCAGGTAAGTTTTGGCAAACTCCAATCTGGCTTTTTTATATTTGTGTTAACAGAGGTGTCCTTCTGTGTCTCCTACCATAGCATACATTTTCATTCAGATTGCGACATATAGTGCGAACTGACACAGTTGTACCCTGTGCCTGAAAGTCAGCTTGAATTTGTCTGGAAGTTGATGAAGGTTCTTTATCTACCTTTCGAACAATCCTTTGTTGCAATCTTTGATCAAGTTTTTCTCTTTCATCCAAATCCAAGGGGATTAGTTACAGTGCCATGGGCTTTAAACTTGTTGACACAGTGGACACAGGAACATTAAAATCTGTTAATTGATACAGGCGAGTTTAATTACAAGTTACAGGAGCATCAAAAACTTGGAATGCAATTATTTCTTACAATTTTTAGAGTGCAAATAATTTTCTCTAGTCCATTTTTGGGGTTTTGTGTGAAATGTGTTGGATTTGGCTTTTTGTTTTTCCACTATTTTGTGTCACACCAATACAAGCAAAAGAGAGAAACACGAGACTGCCTAAACATGTGTAATTGCAACAATTTTCTGGGCGAAGTGGTGCATTATCAGACAGAACTGCAGGGGTACCAACATTTTTGACTATGTCATTGGATGCAACCTACAAATGGCAATGCTCGACTCTTTATTACTGTACTTGTTAGGCATAATTACAGTATTTAAAAAAATGATTTTTAATCTAAAAAAATATGCATACATAATATACACATTACAACAGAATGCCAGATAGAAATCTTATATATCCATAAAGAAATTAAAACAAGTTTAGTTTGGCAAATTAGTTATATGTTATATACTTAATTTGATATAAGCATTTAGGCTTCAACTCAGGCCATGAAAGGGTTAATTAGGAATCAATTAATTCATAGTCAGTGAAATGGTCATCTGTTTACCATTTAAAATGGATACTGGTCAAAGGAAATACTATAATATAATGGATAATGTCAAGCTATGACTTTCTAGCATGACACCTGTCACTTGGCATAAAACAGTTCCTTAGACCTCACCAGTAAATCTGCACAGGTTCTTTTCTAGGTTTGATGATGACCAGCTTCATTAAACCACTTCCTGTGAGCTTAGGTTGCCTGCCCTGGGGTGCACAGCCACGGCTCACAGAAATATGCTGCAGAGAGTGTCACCATTATGTGTCATTATGGAGTGAGGCTCTCTGCAGCATTCAGGACCCAACCCCTGTAGAAAGAAGAAGATGCATGATGTCACATGACCAGACCAAAGACATAAAAAAGCATGCATGTTAACCTTAAAAAATAAAGTAGTTGAATACTCTAAAATTATTATTTTGTGGAACTAGTAGGGATTGTTAGCAATTATTCAATATTTCCTTTTTTCTCTTTGTTAAATTTTACCGCAGGTCCTATACTGTGATATTGTGTAGCTTTTCACTGTCCTATTTTTGTTTTTGTTTTTTTTTTGGCTTTAACTAACTATATTTTTAAAACCAAATAAAAAATTATTATGGTAAAAAAATTTATATAAAGTAGTGAAAGTTTAGAACCCTTGTCAGTATATTGGGGAGACTTCTCATTTCTCACAATTTCTCACTTTAGTGATGTCAGAAGAAATCACTCCAAAGAGAAGTGAATTCCTCAGTATATCCTACTGGAAAAGATGTCCCATTGCAAGATTTTTCCTCACCTCTTGCTCAGGTGTCAACTGTAAAATTTGACATTCCCCATCACTTTCCATATTAGTTTTAATGGTCACCAGGACACATAGAGAGAGTGACTCTACCTAGTCGGGACAAAGACAGCAATAAAAATTTGACATGAGTTATAATCAATCTCTACTCTATCTAAGATTAGAAATTAATGGCTATACTTACATATTAAGATCACCTTATTCCTACAGCATTTAGCTTTTCTGGCATAGACAATGTTTTTAATTAAAAAGGGGATTATTTACTAAAACTCAAGAGTACAACATTTGGTGCAACTCTGCATAGAAACCAGTCAGCTGCTAGGTTTTATTGCCAAAGCTTAATTAAACAAACTGAAGTTAGAAGCTGATTGGCTACCAAGCACAGCTGCACCAGATTCTGAGTACACCTGTTTTAGTAAATCTAACTCAAAGTGTTTGATAGAGCAATGTCAATTTTACTTCTCTGCTTATCTCACAATGTCAACATGCAATCACTGTGATGGTAGCACAAAAAGGGAAAAGTTCCATTTTCCATAACGATAATAAATATGTAAAAGACAATTAATACTTCCCTTTAAATCCCAAATCCTTCTTTTTAATCCTGACATATTTATATTTTTTCCATTTAATTTAAAATCACTGTAAGGGTAATACAAGCAAGCAACATTTACATTTGCCATGATGGTAACAGATCTACAAAGGCCAATGGAATGAGACTTCCCTGTAAACCCAAATTCCACCTTTTAAATCCTAGCATATTTACACTTGTGTCTCTTTTCTTAGTTTTCAGAAAGGAAAATTGTTTTAAATTTTCACAATTTTACAGCCATGTTTTATATGAATAGTTATTAGCTCACCTGTGGATAGGTAGGAGGAGAACCAAAGGTAATACAGTGAAAGGTTACATTTTTACAAAACCTAAAACATGTGTGTTCTGAAATCAAGTAGCAAGACTCTCAAATTAAAAGGTTACAAGCTGAGATAACTAAGTCTTTCAGTATCCACCAAATCCTCAATGAATGTATTAAAAACCAATCTGCATGGTGCCCTGTAAAATGTATTGGCTGTGGATTTTAACCATTTAATATTTACTATTTTTTTTTAAATATATAAAAATGTATAAAATAACAATTTCATCACCAATACAATATTCTGTCTACTGTATAAATCACATAAATATTCTTTAAGCATGCAATAAGTCCACCTAAAACTTATTACTGATAAGAAACAGTACATTTTGTTTGGATATTCTATTTAATATATTTTGGGGGAAATGTTTGGTAAACTATTGTTTTTGATTTTTTTTTTTTATAAACTGATTTACTATTCTAATATCAGGGGTTCTAACCCTGCCTTATTTCATCTGAACATTAAAAAAGGTGCGTCATTATATACTTTAAAGCTGAACACAAGGAATCCTCTGAATAGTGCACATGTTGAATGAGTGACCCCTCCATCCCTTTGTGTACACTATGCAGCAGGGCAGATGCCTGGTATGGTATCCGGAAGACAGTGGTGATAGATGTGGTAGCAGTGACTACTACAGTGGGTCCACAGGAATCCGACATGTGGCATATTCATTTGCTGGACAAATATAATTATGCAAAAAAGCCATACCTGGAATTCAGCTTTACTGTATGTTGTGCTGTTATGAACAGGAAAAGTCCAGAGAACCACCTATAACATTTTGTTGGTGGAAAAGTGTCAGTTTACTATCCCTATAGGGGAGGTTAGTTTCATAAATGCATTCCTATATTACCCAGGGTAGTCTATTATCCATTAACAGGCACTCTTTAAAAAAAAAAACTGTCTTTTTCTGAATGGCATGTCGGATGCTATCTGGAGGGACTCATAGGAATGTATTTAATAAAAATGTGCAGAGCATTCATCCTGTGAAACTGCATATATATGCAACATTTACACAATATATGCAAACAGTAATGATATTAGTCTGTTTTTGTTGTAAAGCTAATGTTCTCCATTTATACAGAATATATGGGAGAGTACCACATCAGATGGATCCAATGATCATAGGGAATAATTATTTATTTACTATGATCTCCATCTAGGGGCCATAATAAGGTATTTTCCTGATTTGTGCTATTCTGTAGGAATGTAAAACATTTGACCTAGAGAGAAAATAGCCAAATAACACTAGTTTTTGCCACCATGTACATCCTTTTTCATGAGACATATAGCTCTGCATTTTTTTTTATAAATACACCCCATATATTTGAAACAGAGGGCCAGCATGCCTGTAGCGATATGAATATTAGCTCATACATCTGGGTAGGGGGGGATCTTTTTTCACATTATTATTAATATTATTATTATTATTTTTATTATTTTTTATTGTAAATTAAATATCAGAAAAGGTGGATTACATATGTTTAGTTCAGTAGCTGATCCACTAATATTTGCATATAACCTGTTACCTGATTCACATAGAATCTTGAAATTTGCAGAAATATTACCTTGCATCTAACTATAATAAAACAGGAAAATAATGATCTTAATAGTACAATGTACATATGGAAACCTTGCACTGTTATGTCTATCATAGGAGCACAAAATATACTAGTGGCTATTGCATTTGACATAAACCTAATTTTAAATCCCACTACATAGGGTGCATCTTTACTAGCTTGGCTTATGCTAGTTAAATGCCCTTCACAGGATGTTATGTTGTACCTATTTTTATGTACAGTGGCTTTTTAACATCTAACTATGCCACAAGTGCTCTCTCTTTTTATATGAGTCTATAAAAATGCAGTTAATTTGGAGTCCTATGGTTTAAATGGGTCTAATATGTGATGGGTAGAGAACCATGTACAGTGCACTACATACATAAAACAAAAGTCCGGTATGATAGCAAAATGTATCAACATTGTTGTTTGACTTTTTTTTATTTTTTGCTACTGCTGTAAATTCATGTTGCTGTGAACCGCAAGGTCGGATTAGTTTACAACCCAAAACTATGTATCAGTTAGCAGTATGGATTTCACTGATGTGCTGACAACTTGCCTGATCCTCCCCCACGATCTATTTCGCTATTTGAAATATAGACATCATGCGCTAAATTTTATAATGCACTAAAGTATTTTATAGGGGTTTGTTTTTATGCAAAATGCAAAAATGCTTCTTTTAAAGTTTTTACACTGATCTTATCCCATTTGACCTAAACACACATTTATAAATTATCCCAGATGTAAAATTTAGATAAAAAGTGTTTTTCTGCAAGTATCTATTACAATTGCTACTTAGTATCTTCCTCACTGTTACTGTCTTGATGATAAACAAGAACAAGGTCTCATTCATGCTAACAGTTGAGGAGGCGGTAAAACTTCACAGTTGAGCTGTGCTGTTACTGCCCTCCAACTGCTATCCCCTTTAGCTGCAGAGGCAGTGGCCAGTTCAAGGGGTTAAAGCAGGTGGTGAGGAGGTGATGCAATGCCTCCTCACCACCTGACAGATGCTCTCTTAAGAGAGCAAAGCTAGTGGGAATGAACTCTAATAGGGATACATTCATATTTTCCTTTTTTTAATGGGTACAGCATCTGTATACTGTAAACTTCAAATTTAGGGGTATATCTATAAAACAATTGCATTTACATTCAATCTGTATGACTAGGGCAAAAACTAATGTTATTAGGCTATTTCCTGTACTGGTGAATTTTTTTATATTTATTGAAAATGGAAAACGCCACATTTGGCTACTAGAGTTAAATATAATTGGAAATTCTATTTTAAATATATGAATATTATTTGACCAGCATAGGAAATGGCCTAATAACACTTTCCCCCCATTCGAACAGCATACATATACATATACTTTCACTGCAAAAATTACTGTGCATTTTTTTTTCATAAATATGCCCCTTAGTGTCAGCAATTACTAATGATGAAAATTCTTTTGCTGATTTTTTTGGGATTGAAGCAATACCACTTCAAAACATCACAGTCTTCCTACAACCAATCTTACTGAAATGCTATTTATGTAAAATGTAAAGACAGTGTAGATTAAAGTACTAATGTAAGTGTAGACCATAAGCAAAAATAAATTGATTTAAAAAGTAGAAAACATATTCTTTATTTACCATTAGGTTTTCTAGTGAACAAATAGGTCTGTTTTCTGTCTATAAATCTTAGCATTGAAATTGTAAGATATACATATATACATTATGTTTTTCTTAATTTTTAGGTGACTGACTGTCTGATTGCATAAGCAACAGTGGAAAAGCATTAAAAATATTAAGTTCATACATGCATGGGTGGTTGGTTGCCAGAGTGTAGAGTAAGTAAATGTAGAATAAAAACTGCAGGAATAAAACACTTTTTTTTATAAGAAAGGAAATTCTGGATTCCACATGTGTACATTCCTTTTTGGATTATACAGCAATTTAAAAAGGCTTCTGGTATCACAAACAGAATGTGCACATATTATTTGCAGTCAATATGCATTTATTGCAATGTAAGATTACATGAGGCCTATATCTTCTTGGAAGCATATCCTTAGAGGATACATTTGCCTTTAGAACATTCTACATGTTCCACCCATTTTTAGGGTGGAACATGTAGCATATGGGAACATGTAACATGTTCCCATAGCTGCAGCCACTCCCGCCGCCCCCCCCCCCACCTCTGACAGATAGTATGGGGAGAAATCTCCCCGTACTATCTGTCAAATTTTAAAACCGTGCAGCCGCGAGGGGCTCTGCCCACACAACAGCGTCATTCATTCATGGAATTCCGTGAATGAATGAACTGCAAGTCCCGACAGCCTTAGCTCCACAGTGCCGTGGTAGTTCATTGAAGTTTCCTGTCAGTATATCTTCTTGACCATACATCCCATATGGCAAACAGATATTCTGATAGGTCTGCAGAAGACCTGCATGACATCAGTGATCTACTGATCGCTGGTGCAATGCTTTCCAGGCTCCTTTGGACAAAAATAATAAATGCACATTTTTTTACCTGCAAAAAAAATTTTCATTTATTTTTGTCCAAAAGGCGAACTTATCCTTTAACTTTAATTTGATTTCAGTTCACCAAAATATCAGTAGAAGACAAGAACCTGATTTGCAGGTAATATTTTCTTTATAACATTGCAGCAGAAACAAAAATAAATAAATACATAAATAAAAATGAATACATCTATATTTAGTTTCCAGAATTTCAAGCATAATTACAGTAGCACCTCTACATACAGTAACCCAATGGTTCCTACATATACAGTATGCTCCTACATAAGAGTTCATGCCCTGATCTATTCGTTGACCATATTATTAAAAACCCAGAGGTTGCACTACTTAATGAACCTCTAGAAGGAGTCTTCAGATCTACTCGGACCTTGATATATTATATATATAACTATTGATATAACTATTGTGGATAATGATCAATGAAAAGATTGTTAGCATTTTGCATGTCACTTCTACCAGTTTTGAGAGGGTCTGGAACCCATGGATAAGCTATTTACAATTCTTTCTTAACCTTATCCTTCTTAACAATGTTTCCTTTGGCAACAGGGTCTGGTGTTCGGACAAACTGTACTCTCTTCTCTAGCTCTCTTCTTTCTTTTCTTCCTGTGATGGTATGATGACCTCTCATTGTTCATGATGGGTTGTATTGTATCATGATGGTCATTCTTCTGTTATGTCCTGATGAGGGATAAAGTGGGCATCTGGCTCTGGCCTGCATAATTCTTACTCGTTCAAGAATACTGGCTTCTTGTCTTTTAACTTGCTTATCCTTGGTTGCCTTAGGACAGTATATTTCAATGTATATAAGTGAAACTATAGGTGGGTGCTTACACTCCCCATAGACACCCCGCACTCAATCTCCAAATGCCATGAACCAAAATATCTTAAACAATAAATATTACTACATGCACTCCAACACCAATATGGAAATACTGTTTCTGTGCTACCGAATCTTCCTAAAGTGCTTCACCTCCTGTGTCACCACAATGCACTCACCAAAGATCCATGACCCACTTATTTAAAAGAAAAGGTCATAAAGCACTGTTTGCCCCAGATGCTCTCCAACTGCTGTCCCTCACTTTTCCTCCAATTATCACGTGTCATATGTACCCGATGTCTCTCCATCAATGTCACCCAAGGACCACAAAGAGAGAATCTCTCATTGTGCAGTATTTAAGTAAGACTTGACAATAAACAGTATTAAAAATTTACACTTACAAAACGTGGTGCCCAATATCTCGGCACCAATACACTCAGCATCTGTGCACCGCTCTTGCACTTCCTGGACCTCAGCGTGTGTACCATATACCAGACACTGGATATGATGTAGGGATTTCGCCAAATTTAACAACAGTAAGCAGCCTCTACATGTTTTGACGTGTGGTGTACACATCTTGAATATTCCATCAAAGGCCTACAGCTATATTTTTATTCTATTGTTTAAAACTTGAATCAATGAATATTGAAACAGAAAAAGGGGTAATTGCAATTGTTCTTGCATTGTAAATGCTGCGAACCAATAGGCTTCCTAGCACATGGTAATGTGTTTCTTTACACATTTCTTAATGCAAGCATAATGTGAACAGAGGCCTAAAGCTTAATTTATTTACCTGGAACTTTGGACTATAGTGTTTAATAAGGGATGAGTATTTGTGGTGAGTTTTGTGTCTAAATTTTAGCTTGAGCTATTGGCTTTCTATAAACAGGCTGTGAAAAGGAGTTCCACATTCTGGTTGAATAGGAAAATGTTTCACATATGGAAACCTAATGTAGAAAAAATATAGAGATTTTAACCTGATTTGATGATGATTAATGAAACAGGGAGTAGACAGTAAAGATGTTACTTGGCACATGCTTAACACTGTAAACACGTGCCCATCTCAGCTATTTTATGGATTCTGGCTGCAGTTGATTACAAAGAATTTGTAATAAGGTAAACTAAGTGAGCTTCTGATGTTTACACTATTGATGCGTTGATTGTGTGAAGTATTTACAAATGTTTACCATTTAGTAAATAGACTTTAAAACAACCCCTCACTGACCTCTGTAGCTGCAGGCACTGTGGAGCAATGAAAGTGGTAGTAAAGTCAGTTTGTATATATTTACAAATTATAATAAAGCTTACCTGTAGGTAAAATGAATATCTCTTAAATGTTCACCATTTTGGAGATATTCTGTGGAGCACCTGCCTGTGACAATACTGGCGCATGCACTCTGAAGGAATGGTATATCCATGCCGTTCCTTCACAGCTATGTGCCGTGCCTGAAACTCCCACGTGATTCTGCATCTCCGGGTAGGGGGCATGCGTGCGTGCCCTACCCGTGCTGTCGTTGGTTCACAAAGATGTCAATCACTGGGTCCTGGCCAGCAATTCATGGCTGGGACTCGGCGATCTGCAGGGAAGCTGACAGTGGAGAGATCTGTGTGTAAACAACACAGACCTTTCTCCTGTCAGAGGAATGTGCTGCTCTCTATCTCTCTGCAAATCAGAGAGATAGAAAGCAGCACAGAGATAAAAAAAATCCCCTATAAATCACCACAAAGTCACAACACAATACACTGTTAACCCTTTGATTGCCCCAGATATTAACCCCTTCCTGCCCAGTGTCATTAGTACAGTGATCAGTGCTTTTTATTAGCACTGATCACTGTATTAGTGTCACTGGAGATGTCAGTGGCAGTTAGTTCCCACCCAGTGTCAATTAGTGTCAGACTGCCCGCCGAAGTCGCTAATCGTCGCCATTACTAATAAAAAAAAAAAAACACTGACCTTCTCTTCTTCCAGCTTCTGTTTGCATCACTCTAGAAGCCACTGCTGATTGCTAGAAAGGTCCCAGTTGAAAGTGCACTTAGTATCACTCTACCTAGGACAAGAGTTGGTGCTACAGAGGAAGCATTGGCTTATGTGGCTCCAGCTCTCTCCGCTGCCAGCGTCGTCTCCATGCACTCTGATTCTCTGGGATGGTGGGACAGCAACCTGTTGATCGCGATCTGGGCTTGTCGACCTGCCATCACAGAGCGAAAGGGTCATGGGCAACATCAGAGGGATAAGAGGTTGGACACCCCTGATTTAACTGATAATAGTACAGCATAGGCAAAAAGCGCAGGAAGTTATCAGCTAAACCACTTATCAAACAGATATAATAAAATGCTTTAAATAGTATATTTAATAGGCAAAAGGGAGCAAATAAGAGCAGTTCTTTGTTTTGGTTTAAATACACTTTAATTTAACAGTAGTTGATTTTTTTCTACTGTGCATGCAAGCTGTAAAGAAGTAATATTGGCTGGTGCAGCTGTCTGAAATGAAACCTGGCCACCCTATTCGCTCACTCAAACACACACATTTTCAGAAAAATAAATGAACTGAATAGAAGAGAATCTAATCAATGATCTTGGATCACTGGAGAGGAAATAAACCTACTGGTTCATGGCAGTTTTCATTGTGAGCTGTATATTTCTTCTATACTACAATTGTTGGGCTTACATATGCTGCAGGATTAATATGGCACAGTCAGCTTTGGCACTAGTAAAAAGAACATTTTATTGTATACAAAACTGAATGAGTGCACTAAATGCATACACAGTAACTTGTTGGCACATGTATTACTGTTCCCTGAGCTGCAATAATCTGGCACAGTTGTCTGAGTGCATTTTGTTTATTACATTATTTTACACATTGGTTACATTCATTTAACTGCAGATCCATAAAATTACTGTTTCCATCCCATGCAAAAATGTCTTAGCTAATGTGCCCTGCATAGTTTGTAAGAAAATCAATTTACCTGGAAAACTACTTACTATGGCAAACTAACTTTTTCAATTTAATTTAAAGTAGTTTTAATAGGCCGTGATATAGTGGTACAGGTAAAATCTTAGTAGAGTTTCCTTATGTTTCCTTATTCCAGAATTAGTCCTTACTACAGGCTATTTGTGTTATTCTTGTATTTTATTTTATTTTTTAAAGCAGAACTGTAGGCAGTAAAAGAAAAAAAAAATCTAAAATACATATACTGTATATAAACTGTGTTACCTGCTAAAAGATCTTTAATTCTGTTCAGCCAGTTTTGCAGTCCAGGCATTTATGTCAAGCAACACAAGCAGACTGGTAACTTTTACTTTTGTTAACATTTAAAACTCAGCACAGGTCTCATAGTGATTCCCATGCCATCTCTGGAGCAGACCTACTCATTAAATTTACCTAAACTGTATAACATCTTATAAGGGTCCATTTTAATAAATAAAATGTACCTTGAGTTAGGTCCCAGTGTTATACAGGCCAGAAATTCTATGACACAGATGGTTAACCCCCAGAGTTACCCTTTTTAACTACTTGCTATCCGGAAGACTTACCTCCTTTCTTTTTTGCTATGCAGTGCTGCGCATCTTTAAGTGACAATTGCGCAGTCATGCAACACTGTACCCAAATGAAATTGATATCCTTTTTTTCACACAAATAGAGCTTACTTTTGATAGTATTTGATCACCTCTGGGTTTTTCATTCTATAAAAAAGAAAAAAGACAGACAATTTTGAAAAAAAATATATTTTTTAATTTCTGCTATAAATTATATCTCAGGATTTTTTTTTTAAATCAAATCTCTTAATAAACGTTGGCCAAAATGTGTTCTGCATGTCTTTGGTAAAAAAAAAAAAATCCCAATAAGTGTATATTGATAGGTTTGCATGAAAGTGTCTACAAACTATGGGATATATACTGGAATGTTTTATTTATGTATTTTTTTTTATACTAGTAATGGCAGTGATCAGCAACTTATAACGGGACTGTGACACTGCAGTGGTCAATCTGACACTAACTGATGCTAGGTGAAACAAACTACCACTGAAATCACCAGTGCCATTATTACAGTGATCAGTGCTAATAATATGCACTGTCACTGTACTAATAACACTAGGCAAGAAGGGGTAACATCTAGGGCGATCAAGGCGTTATATGTGTGCCTAACGTGTTTGTGTGTGTACTATGTGCTGCTTTTACTGTGGACCTAGTTGTTTTTATTCCCTGCTTAGCAGGGAATTAAAAATCAACTAGATTGCCTGTCACTGAACACAGCACTTTGCTGTTTTCACTGACAGAGCTGTGTTCTATGAGTCTCAGCGCTGATCACCAGGTAGCAGTGGCCACTCACCCTCCAGCACCCAGTGATTGGGATGTGCTGTGATGAAGCACAGCTGGGACGTGTGCCCCCTACCTGGAAATGCAGAATCACATTTATATACATGATTCTGCGCAGAACTGCCACCCTGCAGCCGTAAAAATACAATGGGCTGGTCTTGAACTGAACTCGTGGCCCAATTAATACTCTGGACTAAAGCCAATAATTTAAGTTAGACAGTATTCAGGATGGCTGAGCAGTTGGAGCAGAGGATTGTCAAACTTACATTCCACCATTTTTGTGAATCCAGAGATGCATCATTCTAAGCAATTTCAGGTTTGCCGCTGTCACTTTCTGGCTGCCAGTAACCAGGAATGTGAGCAAACTGAATACTTGATTGAGGTATAATCAAATATTGATTGAATACAATCAATATTTGATTCGTTTGAAAACATTGCAGAGGAGACATCAAGAGTATAATTGACCCCTGATGTTCTTGATGCATTATGCTATCACATTTTGTTATAGTAAAAAAGTGAAGTAAAAAAAAAATTTAATTAAAAAATAAAGTTGAATAAAATACATAAAACCCAAAAAAATTTAAGGGGCCCACTCCCAAGCTCATACACGTACAAAAACGTGTGTACTTCCAGGATGCACATGTGAGCATAAACAACAATTGCGTAACACATAACACATATTGGGTATTGCTTGTACATGCTGCACATCCTAAAACTTTAGAAAATAATTTGAATTATGTCATGTGCTTTAAAGTTAGTATTAGTGCATTTTTACAGAAAATATAGGTTCGAAAAACTATTGCTCAAAGACATAAATGTGCAACTACCATATTTTATTATACAGGCACTCTGTTTTCAGGAAATATATGCTGTTTGAGGTTTAGGTAGTTTTCAGTCATAAAATGCTTTTTATGCATTTTTTTCGGGGGAAGAGGGGGGGGACATGTATTGCTTAGGGGTTTAAGCAATATATGTTTGGGATCAACCCATCCCAGCCTGTGATGGTCATCTCTGTGCTCACCTCAAGTGCTACAGTAACGTTCATTTTCAATAAAGAAGAACCATTTGGCTTACATGCTGCCCTTCCTTCTCTTAGTGCGAGTCCTGCTGTGGGGGTAAAAAATAGGGGTAGTTTAAAGTAAGAGTTTTATAATGAATACATAGTTATGTGGAGGTATTTGCCTACATTTCTGTCTTTTATTTAGACATAAAAAATTACTAAGTTTTAAATCTCTTTTGAACAATACCAGACCATCAATTCCATTAGATCATGTCAGTGGTTTTTTTGTATTCTGTTTGATGACTGTAAGATAAATATGTTATTAAAGCATATACCAGAAACCAGCAATTAATGCTAATTATCTGTCTCTAACACTTTTTTGAGGCTGCATAATGGGATTGGGTCCAATGTCGCAGTAAAATGCCAGCATTTCTATACGTGCCAGTGAACACATAAATGGAATGAATGTTGTAGTGAATGTGGAGATGTGGCAGAGGACAGAGACAAAACAAGTAGATACCAGGGGCGGACTGACAACTCATGGGGCCCCAGGGCAATAGAGGATCATGGGGCCCCTGTGTCCTTGCCCAAACTCAAAAAAGCCTATAAAAAGGTACCAGGGGCATCTCATGGGGCCCCCTACTGGCCCCGGGCCCTCGGGCAGTGCCCGAGTTTCCAAATGGTCAGTCCGCCCCTGGTAGATACATGTGTACACACAAAATATTGCTTGTGCCTTGTGAGTTTATAATGGAGATAGACTCTGTTGAAATTATAGCAAGGGAATATATATGTAAGTGACATTGATGACTCTGAAAAGAGGGTCCAAACTATTTTCAACACTGCAGTCCTTCCTGATAATTCCTTTAAATTGCTTGGTGTGTAATTTTGCAGTTATTTGTCCTCCATATACTGTATGTGCTGATAGGTATTTTCACAAATATATTATATTGTGTATATCTCTTTATATGTCTGTAAGTATCTAATCGTTGTCTCAGTCAGTGACTTAAAGGCATAAATGACTGATTTCCTTTATTGCAGTAGCACAGTACCAAGTCTTTGTTTGGATCATCAACCTACATCGTCACTTTGGTGTTTCATAGTATGCTAATATTCTAGTATAGTACAGTCCCTTTTCTTTTAATAAAAATATTGCAAAATCAAAGTTGCAGGTGTGAAGTGTCAACACATGAAGGAGCCTGCACATTCATCATCTCTAAAGGAGTTCACCCTTTCCCAAAAATATTCCAGTACTTTATGGTGTCCTTAATAAATGAAAAGGATGTGCTCTGTTTTGCAAATAAATGCTTACTTTTTGGCTGCTCATATAATTGCCCTCCCGGTCCTTAAGGTAGTAAGATGTACCCAGTGTTGAATGTTCAGCCCCAGAAATTTCCAGCTTTGTTCCTTGCCCACACATGCACAGGCCGCTCTTTTGTAGCTCATGATTCTGCATGAGTGAAAAAAGTGGATTGTGCATGTGTGGGTAGGGGAAGAAGCCAGGAGTGTTCATGTTTGACTTGCTAGGACCATGCACCCAATACTGGTTATGTACTGCTCTCTGCAGGATGGAAAGAGAAGCACAGAATTTAAAAAGTCTGCATTTACATAAGAATATCTAGCTATTCTAACAGGCAAAGCTTTGGGACTTCCTCATAGTGTCAAAGTTTGCCCATTCATTCCTGCCCCTTGTACATCCCTACTGGCACCCAGTGCATTTAATGTGTGTGGGCGCCGTGGCTGGATTGAATCATGTATGTGTGATCCATCTCTTCTGGGTATGGCCCCCCCCCCCGCCCCATCTGTGCTGTGATTGTGATTTGCCACAGCACAAGTTTGGCAGCAGGTCTTAGCCAATTATTTTTTGACCTGGACCTGCTGATTGACTGTAGCGAATCACAGCACAGCCTGTGTCATTGTTAGTAAGCACAGACAAACACCTAGTTAGGCACATTTAGCCCTTTGATCGCCCTCCAGTTAACCCTTTCAATGCTCTGTCACCAGTATCAGTACGGTGTACAGATCCTTTTTTTACTGATCACTGTCTTGGTGTCACTAGTGACTTCAGGGTGTCTACTTTCCAGTAAGGGGTCATTTGGGGAGTTTTTGTACTGCCCTGGCATTTTAGCAACTCAGGAATTGTGAGGGGCAGTCAGAAAGTAAGAGCTGCATAAATTCCAGTTTATATACCATAGTTCTTAGACGCTATAATTTTAACACAACCAATTAATATTAATTTATTAGGATTTTTGTTAACAAACACATGTAGCAGAATACATTTTGGCCTAAATTTATGAAGAAATTTGATTTTCAGGATTGTACTGTATTTGTTTTATAACAGAAAGTAGAAGTAGTTTTCATTTATATTGCATAAAATAGAAAACCATTGGCGATCAAATACCACCAAAAGAAAGCTGTTTGTGTGAAAAAAATGCTACAAATTTAATTTGCATACAGTGTTGCATGATTAAGCAATTGCCAGTTAAAATAGCACAGTGCTGAATAGCAAAAAATACCCTGGTCATGAAGGGGGTAAAATCTTATGGAGCGCAAGTAGTTAAACAGGGTAACTGAGGGTTAACCATCTGTGTCAAAACAGTTTATATAAATTTAAAAATGTATCCAAGTGGTTAACAAAAATCGCACTGTTGCCTTCATATTGGTCATTGGATGATGGGAGTTAGCACAGCTTCTTCTCAATTAACCACTTTCCCTCCTGAAGATTTACCCCCCTTCCTGACCAAGCCATTTTTTGTGTTCCGGCACTGCATTATTTTAACTGACAATTGCGCGGTCATGCAATGCTGCACCCAAATTAAATTTACATCATTTTTTTTCCTACAAATTGAGCTTTCTTTTGGTGGTATTTGATCACCTGTGCAATTTTTTTATTTTTTGCACTATTAAAAAAAAAAGACAATTTAGAGAAAAAACTATATTTTTGACTTTTTGCTATTAAACGTCCAGTAAAAAAATGTAAAAAAAATCAAATTTCATCATAAATGTAATTAAAAATGTATTCTGCTACATGTCTTTGCTAAAAAAAATCCCAATATGTGCTAACTAACTGGTTTACGTGAAAGTTATAGCGTTTACAAATGACGTATATATACTGGGATTTTTATTTTTACTAGTAATGGTGGCAATCAGTGAGTTATAGCGGGAATACAGTGGACATTCTGACACTGGGGGGGAACTGACCTGGTGTCACTGACATCCCCAGTGACACCAATACAGTGATCAGTGCTAAAAAAAAAGCACTGACACTGTACTAATGGCACTGAGCAGGAAGGGGTTAACATGAGGGGCGATCAAAGGATTAACTGTGTGCAGGGATTATATTTAACAATTTTCCATTGTGGTATTTGGTAGGGTGTTGGTGGCTGTATATAGAGATTGACATTCTGAGTGCAGGAGGACTATATACAGTCAGGTCCATAAATATTGGGACATCAACACAATTCTAACATTTTTGGCTCTATACACCACCACAATGGATTTGAAATGAAACGAACAAGATGTGCTTTAACTGCGACTGTCAGCTTTAATTTGAGGGTATTTACATCCAAATCAGGTGAACGGTGTAGGAATTACAACAGTTTGCATATGTGCCTCCCACTTATTAAGGGGCCAAAAGTAATGGGACAGAATAATAATCATAAATCAAACTTTCACTTTTTAATACTTGGTTGCAAATCCTTTGCAGTCCATTACAGCCTGAAGTCTGGAATGCATAGACATCACCAGACACTGGGTTTCATCCCTGGTGATGCTCTGCCAGGCCTCTGCTGCAACTGTCTTCAGTTCCTGCTTGTTCTTGGGGCATTTTCCCTTCAGTTTTGTCTTCAGCAAGTGAAATGCATGCTCAATCGGATTCAGGTCAGGTGATTGACTTGGCCACTGCATAACATTCCACTTCTTTCCCTTAAAAAACTCTTTGGTTGCTTTTGCAGTATGCTTTGGGTCATTGTCCATCTGCACTGTGAAGCGGCAGCCAATGAGTTGTCAAGCATTTGGCTGAATATGAGCAGATAATATTCCCGAAACACTTCAGAATTCATCCTGCTGCTTTTGTCAGCAGTCACATCATCAATAAATACAAGAGAAGCAGTTCCATTGGCAGCCATACATGCCCACGCCATGACACTACCACCACCATGCTTCACTGATGAGGTGGTATGCTTAGGATCATGAGCAGTTCCTTTCCTTCTCCAGGATGTTGTTCCAGAACTGTGAAGGCTTTTTTAGATGTCGTTTGGCAAACTCTAATCTGGCCTTCCTGTTTTTGAGGCTCACCAATGGTTTACATCTTGTGGTGAACCCTCTGTATTCACTCTGGTGAAGTCTTCTCTTGATTGTTGACTTTGACACACACACACCTACCTCCTGGAGAGTGTTCTTGATTTGGCCAACTGTTGTGAAGGGTGTTTTCTTCACCAGGGAAAGAATTCTTCGGTCATCCACCACAGTTGTTTTCCGTTGTCTTCCGGGTCTTTTGGTGTTGCTGAGCTCACCGGTGCGTTCCTTCTTTTTAAGAATGTTCCAAACAGTTGTTTTGGCCACGCCTAATGTTTTTGCTATCTCTCTGATGGGTTTGTTTTGTTTTTCAGCCTAATGATGGCTTGCTTCACTGATAGTGACAGCTCTTTGGATCTCATCTTGAGAGTTGACAGCAACAGATTCCAAATGCAAATAGCACACTTGAAATGAACTCTGGACCTTTTATCTGCTCATTGTAATTGGGATGAGGGAATAACACACACCTGGCCATGGAACAGCTGAGAAGCCAATTGTCCCATTACTTTTGGTCCCTTAACAAGTAGGAGGCACATATGCAAACTGTTGTAATTCCTACACAGTTCACCTGATTTGGATGTAAATACCCTCAAATTAAAGCTGACAGTCTGCAGTTAAAGCACATCTTGTTAGTTTCATTTCAAATCCATTGTGGTGGTGTATAGAGCCAAAAATGTTAGAATTGTGTCAATGTCCCAATATTTATGGACCTGACTGTAGATATGTGTGCAGGGAGTGTTTTACTAGGGGGCCTTCTCAGTGTGCTTCCCTGTACTCGCACTGCTCTGGATGCCATTCACAGCAGTGTGCCCGAGCCGACAGGAGGACTGTTAGTAAACAAAACAGTCCTCCTCCCCGTCGGAGATCTTTGGAAATCACTGGGCGCCGGTGAGTAATTACCAGCTGGAACCCGTGTCTGCGATTGGCCCCCACCCGGAAATGCAAAATCACGTATGTATATGTGATTTTGCGCACCTGTGCCGCCCTGTATCAGCATTTCTGCTATAGGGTGGACAGGAAGCAGTTAATAAGCCCTGGAGAGACAGCATGTGCAGAGTGCACATTCTATTTACCTTTAGCAAATCAACCCCAGAAACTCTTTAGCAATGACCTTTCTATGTCAAATGCACGCTTCTGTTGAGAGTTATTTTCTAAAATTTCCTTCAAAGGTGGTAAAACATCATTTAGGTGTTGAGTGAATTTTGTGAGTTAATTAGTTAAACCTAGAACTGTTATTTTCCAATATTTAGCACATAATTTAATATTCAGGTACCAAATATATAGGAATAGAGATAAAGGCCAACCACTGATACAGCAAGATGGATCTTTGCCTGGCTCGGCTATGACTGATGTGTGCTATAAGAAATTCGGCATGAACCTGTGAACCAGGGCCAATAAAGGTTATGTAATTATAGAGTCATGCAATCAAGCCTGGAATGTTTTATATTGTACAAACAAAACACTATCAGGCCCCAGGCTTTTGCCTGGGGCTGTAGTGTTACTCGCCTGGTATACCTCAGTTGCTATATCAAATTCCAGGACTCAAAACATTTAGTTGGAGATAACTGGGACTCTAGCAGCTTGAAGATAATTTATCATTTTTTGCAGTTTAAGATTTTTCTGTTTCACCCAAGATATATCTAACCTTTGAGTTTTGGTAGAATTATTAATCTATCTCCGTAGTGCAATGGACTATAGAGTTGAAATGCCTTTAATTTTAGAAATATACCTGACAGATAGTTTGAACCAAAGTGCCCTCACAAAAAGCTTTTCAGATTTGTTTGCAAATTCATAATATTTTTGCAATACCATGTAGAGGAATATAATAGCAATTTTACCTGATCTCATTTAGAGATCAAAATAGTTAAAGCAGAGCTCCGGCCCCTGCCTCCCCCCCCAATAAAAATGAAAAGTCAGCAGCTACAAATACTGTAGTTGCTGACTTTTAAAATTAGGACACTTACCTGTCCAGGGATCCAGAGGTGTCCTCACCCCTCGCTGATTCTTCATTTGGCTGTCGGGTGCTGGCACTGCCATTTTGACTAAGGGAAACCGGCAGCTTCACAGCTGGCTTCCTATTGGGTATGTGCGAACCACGCTGTGCTTTGTGAATGGGCCAAAGTTTTCTGGGACCTGTGAAGTGTCCCAGATGGCTGTGGGGAGGGGCAAACCTCCGTCTCAGTTCGCCCTGTCAAAACCAGGTACCTGCTTCCCCCCCAGAAGGTGCCAAATGTGACAGTGGAGGGGGGGGGGGGGAAGGCAGATAAGCAGAGCTTCCACTTTTAGGTGGAATTCTGCTTTAAAGCCCCTGAGGACCTGTAAAGGCTCTCTAACAGTTGGATCTCAGCAAGTAGCTTCTTGATCTGCTAGGATCAGCCAGATGTAGAATATTAGTCAGTCTGGACATTTTCCCTAAAATAAAGTCTAAAGCTAGCCATAGATAGATTGAATCTCAGCCAGTTTAATAGGGCCCGGCTGAGATTTGATTCATGTACAGGCAAGTTGGTTGTACTGAAGTTGATCCTCATGTTGGAAGGAAAATTGCATAATCTATGGGCTTCTATAGATGATCCTCCAACTTTTGAACAGCTACTGGATCATGAAGGAGAAATGTATTCAATTTCCATACAAATTGGCAATTCTAACAAAACAGGAATATGATCTGAAATCATGACTGAGAGGCCTTTCATCAGAATCATCAGAACTGAGAGGCCTTTTTGAAAATCATAAAAGAAAGTAAAATATTGTGACATGCCAGGCATCTATCAACTGGGCTATAGGTAAAGCACATTTTAAAGTGTTTAAATGAGAAATTGTATTACAAGCTAATCTAAAAGAAGAGTGCAATATTAGAGCCAAACATAAGTTAAATATCCTGCTAGAATTACTGTAAGTAGCTTTAATGAAATCCCAGTAATTTTTAAATATATGTCTCAAAAAAGGAAAGGTTGGTGATTTGGACTGTAAATATTAGGAAGTGTTCATTCCATATCATGTATCCAACACTTTGTGGAATTTGGTCCAACCAGCCTGGCAACTCATTCAGAGATACACTATGTTGGCAAAAATATAGTAAACAGTGCCTGCCTTTACATGCACATGAACTTTAATGGCATCCCAGTATTAGTTTATAGGGTTCAATATTGAGTTGGCCCACCTTTTGCAGCTACAACAGCTTCAAATCTTCTGGGAAGGCTGTCCACAGGGTTTAGAAGTGTGTCTATGGGAATGTATGACCATTTTTCCAGAAGCGCATTTATGAGGTCAGGCACTGATGTCGGATGAGAAGGCCTGGCTCACAGTCTCCACTCTAATTCATCTCAAAGGTGTTCTATTGGTTAAAGTCAGGACTCTGTGCAGGCCATTCAAGTTACTCCACCCCAAACTCGCTCATTCATGTCTTTTTGGACCCTGCTTTGTGTACTGGTGCACAGTCATGTTGGAATAGGAAGGGGTCACCCTTAAACTGTTCCCACAAATTTGTCCAAAATGTCTTCGTATGCTGACACCTTAAGAGTCACCTTCACTGGAACTAAGGGGCCAAGCTCATCCCCTGAAAAACAGCTCCACACCATAAACCCCTCCACCAAACTTTACACTTGACACAATGCAGTCAGGTAAGTACCATTCTCTTGGCAACCGCTAAACCCAGACATGTGCACCAGATTGCCAGATAGAGAAGTGTGATTTGTCACTCCAGAGAACACATCTCCACTTCTCTAGAGTCCAGTGGTGGCGTGCTTTACACCACTGCATCCAACTCTGATTTGCACTTGTTGATGAAAGGCTTGGATGCAACTGCTCGGCCATGGAAACCCATTCCATGAAGCTCTCTACTCACTGTTGTTGTATTAATCTGAAGGCCACATGAAGTTTGGAGGACTTTAGCTATTGACTTTGCAGACAGTTGGCAACTGATGCGCACTGTGTGCTTCAGCATGCACTGACCCCACTCTGTCATTTTACGTGGCCTACCACTTCATGGCTGAATCCAATGATTTTGAGGGGTGTCCCAATACTTTTGGCCATATAGTGTATATAACATTTATCACAAAAATCCAGCAGGTCTTCAAGGTACTAGAGAACTGCTGAGTGAGCATTTTTTTACCTGTGAGACAGGCTGAGAAACAACTGTATATTATTGTGTTGTATCTGCACCAAAACATATTTAAGGGCTTATTTACAAGAAGGTGTTTAAGTTGCCAATGAAGTTGCACTCCATCCCTCTGAGGATGCTTTTACTATCCAAAAGTTGGACCTTGTCTGTATAATAGTGTAAATAGACTTTTACACACCTCAGTGTCTCCCCTGTTCTTGTGAGGGGATACAGTGCTCAGTGGACCAGACCTGATTTAGTTGGCAAGGATCTAGTCATCAATGCCACTGACATCTCTCTGCAATGGTCAGATTCAGCAGACCCCGCCAATAGCACTGGACAGAATAAGTGGGGATGTGCTAAACATGCTGCTTGAGCTTTAGGTGCCGCATGATCAAGCAAGTTGCTGCAAAATGTAGAGGAGTAGCAGTCTTGTAGCAGAAGTTCTACAAAAGGTGCTGGAAGCTGAGATGAAGCGTGATCAGAAAGAGCGGGGAACAGACTAACAGCCAACACCCACCATGTTCAGGTCTTGTCAGAGCCCCACACAGCTGCCAAGATTTATAAGTGACAGCTGCTACAGGGGAGTGCAACCTCATCACAGCATGCATTGGTTCCTCTCACATTTGAAGACTTCAGTATGCCATCCCACTGACTTTCTGTGTATCAGGTGCTGGTCCCTGAAGGAGCACATCCTGCTCTGTCCATCCACACCAATATAAAGCCCTGGGCTGCACTCTGAATGTATCAACCTAGTCTTTTTACATTGTAGTTTAAATATACCTGTGTCCAATATAACACCTTGATTTGAATAATATTATCAATGCTTGTTAAACCTTGGTTTAATTGGTATCCGCCTCTGAAGAAGTGCCTGCGCACAAAACACGTTAGGAGGAGCCAATGCGCTGTGACGTCACGCCGCCGGAGCCACATGGAGGCCCGGCGGCTATCCTGCTTTCTGGATGGTTAGTCCATGCTTTATTTGCTGCATACAATCAATTACTATGATGTTACTTGTTTTTATGGTATTTTATGAATTTGCAAATTCGATCTATTAATAAATTACTTGGATTTTACCTATAACACTATGGGCACTTTTTATGGTCTTATGAGCAATTAATTTACAGAGCCCATCTGATCCAGCCCACTGCAGTATCCAGAGAAGGGAGTACCTGGCATACAGGCATCTACACCCATCCATACCTTAAAGGGACCTCTGGCTAACTGGATCCCTTATCTCCTGTGAGCTCTGACAGCACCACCTTTGCCAGAGGGAGGATTATCCTTGACCAGGATCATATCCGACTCCTAAAGGGGACCTATACTGATATATTTAATGCGTATATACATTACGCATCTGGTGAGTGCGTATTTCTACCATACTGTTTTGGAGCACCAGCATCGGATTTGTTGTCATTTATCAATGCTTGTTAAACCTTGTTTGCATGCATAGGTTTTAATTATATTTGTACATAGGATAAGCCAGATATGCTCATTACATATACAGTAGATATACTACTTTTGTGTTTTGCACTGTTATACTGTTTTTCCTTATAATAAATGCCTATTAGTCAGTTGACTAATTGAAAACAATGCACCAGGAAGATATTGTATCTCAATAGCTGTTAAAGTGGAACTTTAGTCAGAAAATTGAGTCCTACTAGACCACTTCAGGCCAGCTCTTTTTACAACAATTGACAGCACACACTAACTTTAGTAGCATAATTACTAATGTGGAATGTATGTTCCTTGCTAAAGAACATTATTAGTTGTTATGTGTAATGTCCCACTTTAAGAGTGAAGCCAGACTTGTAGAAAACTCATTCTGATGGCCGAAAAACAAATATGAAGGTACTAGCATGTAAAAATGTTTAGTCACCTCAAAGTTAATCACTTGACATCCACTTAACGTATATGTGTATGGACATAGAGGGTGGGCTTTAATCCCACACATGCCTCCATGGGCGGTCAAGGTTTCTGTGTGCTTACTTTATCATCCCAGCACAGTTACTGAGCTGTCAAAGACAGCTCCTGGCCTATTCTCATTGGAAGCTGGTGGGTCCAGCTCCCAATCACGTGATCACTGCGACAACCATTCACAGTGGTCACATTATCGAGCAAACCTTCCCATCTCCTCAGATGTAATAAGCCCAGTTAAATGGATGCTAACAAAACGAAAGAATCCTAATCCATGATCACCATTACCTTCAAATAAAAAGTTATTGTGTATATGTGGATTCCTCTAATCTCTCTGCCAACTCTCACAATAAAATATTTTCTAAAATGGGCCATGCTAAAGAGTCTCTGGTTACATGGATCCAATCACCACCACTTGCATATTCTTGCAGTCTATTTATTTTAAGAACTGATGGTTATGCCTGAATGTCTAACCCTTTTTTAAAGAATGTATTTTTTTTAATCAGAAACTTTTTATTGTCTATTTTTTTCCCTTTCTTTTTTTACACAAATACAAATAGAAAATAAAACAAATGTCCACATAAAATAAAAAATAAATAAAACGTGTTCTTATTTGTAGCAACCATCACTGATCACAATCAGTAATTCAATTACATTCCCCACTATAGACCCATCATAGAGCAGCAACACTATCAGGGAGTAGAGTCAGGGAGATCATCCGCATTAGTGGCATCTACATATGGGGAGGATAGCCAAGACAACCAAATTTTAATAAATTTATTCAAACAGCCCCTATGCTTATAAGTGAGTCGCTCTCTATCCAGCAGAGCATTTACCGACACGCACCATTGGGCACAGGTTGGCAGATTAGGAGATAGCAACTTTGAGAAATCAACTCACAGGCAAGAAATAAAAAATGGGTAAATAACATTGTCTGGGAAAAATGGTGTGTCCTCCAGTAATATACCAAAAGAGCAAATTTAGGGTTGGGAGTCAACTGAATTGAACAAAGTTCCGATAAAATTTGAAATACCATATATCTATCCAGTACCAAAACAATTTAGGACAGTGCCATAACATGTCAATTAACATACCCATATGTACACTACAATGGCAACTTGATGAAGGTTGGTGACCCCAAGAAAACAATTTTTGAGGGTTATAAAAGACTCTATGCAATATAAAAAGCTGTGTAAGCTTTTGAGAGCCTAAAAGCAAAACTTCTTGAAGAAGCTCTAATGCTGCTGTCCACTGATCCTCGTTTAGATCTCCTATATCTTGACTCTATATCTGTCTACATTTAATCAAAGTGTTAGAATGAATTTCCCTAAATAAAGCTTTATATATATCACCAATTAAACCCTTTTTAGATGCTGTCACCACCATAAAGAGAATGTTCGAAAAATGAAAATGTGGTACTGTTCTACATTAAGATCAAAAGATAGTATATTACTTCCATTATACAATTTATGAAGGTATACAAGACCAGAATGTTTCCAACATTCAAAACTAGTAAGTCTATTTACAAAGTCAGTTATTTTAAGAGACATGACAAAAGGGAAAAAAACAAATATCCAATTCCAGTGCCAAGCAGTGGAATGCTAAAGTTCTTAAATGTTCTTTTTGTCTGGCTCTGCAGCATCTCTCTACAACCATACCACTGTCATTTAGACATTTGGAATTTTAAACAGACATATTCCTTGCATGCATACAAAAACATTCTTGAACTTACCTATCAAATAAAGAGAAATCAATAACAAAAGCGGCTGCAGCACATACAGTTTCCAACTTTACAAAATAAAAAGACCAGGCATTTCTGATGAAATTATTTAGTATGGATTAATTACATTTTATTATTTATTCATTAACTTACATTTCCATCTTACACCTCACACGGTGGATGTGCATTGTTTCATTGGATAAAAAGAGAATACAACAAACAGACTTTATTTGGAGATTATATTAGTTATCTTATTGAACTGATATACACAATTTGGGGTTTATTTACTAAAGCTGGATAGTGCAAAATTTGACTTGCTTCTGCAGAGAAACCAATCTGCTTCCAAGTTTTATTGGCAAAGCTTAATTGAAAAAGCTGAGTTTAGAAGCTGATTAGTTTCTATGCAGAAGTGAGTTTAATTTTGTGCTCTCCAGCTTTAGTCAATAAAATCTTTTGTGTCATACGTTATTTATGAGGATCACATATGATTATTATTTTTATTTTTTGTTAACAAATCTTTATAGGTTTTAACACGTTGTCATGTATTAATCTGTGTTATAACTTTATGTGCGGCACAAGTCCCAGTTTTCTAATTCCTCTGCATGCAACAGTTTGCTCTAATAAACTGCAGTATTTTTTTAACTTCAGCCTAATAAGGTATCAGTCAAATTCGTCAGTGTGCTAAATACTACCGGTACATCTTTATCTAATTTTTAGAGTTCTCAGATTATCTGTAACACTATATATATATGTGTGTGTGTATGTATGTATGTGTGTGTGTGTGTATATATATATATATATATATATATATATATATGAAAATGTAGCATTCTGACATTCATTTTAAACATTTTAATGAATAAGATTACATTTCGTTTGACACATCCATAACACGTAAACTAAGTTCAGAAAGTGACACCCAGATACTGTTCCGAACACAAAATATAATTTGCTCATGAAAGCATGTAGGTGATATAGGGGTGTCTGTTTTAAATATGTTACAATGTAATTTCAATATGTCAGTATATTCTTAGATGGATAATATGTTATATATCTTAGTATCTTGTTTAAACCTTGGCTTGTATTAATTGCAGAATAATATCCTACATGTTATACCCTAGCTCCCTCTTCTGTAGAAAGAAGAGATTCCGCTGAAATGACATTACGTCTTGCAGTGTAGTGATTGCTGTATACTTTTATTAAAGGGATTTCCATGTGGATTATAATACACCTATGCTGCATATTAAATGTAAGCCTCATTAGTTAGAATAAAAACATTAGCTGTAGCAGAGCCAATTAATATAAACTAATGAAATAGTGCCCATTGATCATAAAGTGTAAATAATATGCTTAAATAACTTTGGATAATGTGTACGTTTTCAATAAATTATATGTTAGGAGGAGGAGATATACCACATATAACAATTATCTGTAGAATGTTGCTAAGTAGGAATACTGTATTTTAAAAAGTAATAAACACAATAGTATGTTATTTAACAGATGCAATTTTAAAATTGAAATGTGATTGAAATACAATTTCGGAACTTACAAATGAAGAAGGTGTTTGCTTCTTTTGGTGGTATGTTAGTAACCACTGGCTTTTTATTTTTTGCTATAAAAAAAGAAAAAAGACCAAACAATTAAAAAAATAAAAGGATTTTTTTTGTTATAAAACTTTCCCAATAAATAATATTCCTAAATAAATTATTCAGGCCAAAATGTATTCTGCTAGATTTCTTTGGTAAAAAGAACGCAAATCAGTGTGTATTATTTAGTCTGTGTGAAAGTTAAAGGAGTCTACAAACTAATGGTATATACAGAATTTTTCAAAATTGATCAATCCTCATGTACTAACTGCCTAATTTCTTGAGGTCCTAAAATGCCAGGACAATACAAATCAGGTCCGGATCTAGGGGGTGCTGGTTTGGGCTGCATGTTCCCTGTCCTTGCAGCATTACAAACTTAGTAAGTATACTTCCCAGCTAAGAGGATTGTCGGGTCAGCAGGGGGCCCAGTGGGGCAAGGGACCTGCCCTAGCCTGCCACTATACTGCCTTAGTTTGCCACTCGACTACCTTAGCCTGCCACTATACTGCCCTAACCCGCCACTGTGCTGCTCTAACCTACCACAGCCTGACACTATACTGCCACTATACTGTCCTAGTTTGCCACTGTCACCATACTGCCCTAACCTGCCACCATACTGTCCTTAGTCTGCCATTATGCTACCCTAGCCTGACATACTGCCATTATACTGCCTTAGCCTGCCACTTTACTGTCCTAGCTGCCACTATACTGCCAGTATACTGCCCTAGCCTGCCACTACACAGCCCTAGCCTGCCATTATACTGCCCTGGCCTGCCATTATACTGTCACTATACTGCCCTAATGACTCCATGCAAGATAATGCTTTATGAATGCACTCACCAGAAGAGCATATTAAAGGCATATAGCAATATATCCCGCTCCTCCACAGTTAGGGAAAACTTCCACCAGAAAGATCATAGTATGGAGACAAGAAGAACACCACTGGCTTCTTAAAGCATTACAGGGATGACTCCAGCACCACCACTGGCCTCTCACTGCATTACATGGATGACTCAGGTAACCTCTCCACCATGAACAGAGCCAGAAGGAATAACGCAATCCACCTCCTCCTCCTCCCTGGGCACACACTCTCCAGCCTCACATCCTCAGCAACAGACAATCTGTCATTATTGTCACTTTATTTTCAAGCACCTTGGTTTTGTAATATTGTACAGCGCTACGTTTTACATTTTATTCATGTTTTTGAGGATATAGGGGTTCATCCTTTTATGCCAGCTGCTTTGTGTGAGTCCGTGCGCTTGCTTCTTTTGCTTTTATTATATACTATACTGCCCTAGCCTGCCACCCTACTGCCACTATACTGCCACAGCCTGCCACTTTTCTGCCACAGCCTGCAATTATACTGCCACTATACTGCCCTAGCCTGCCACTATACTGTCCTAGCCTGCCACTATAATGTCTTAACCTGCCACTATACTGCCAGAGCCTGTCACTATACTGCCCTAGCCTGCCACTATACTGCCACTATATTACCCTGGACTGCCACTATACTGCCCTAGTTTTCCACTATACTGCCGTTATACTGCACAAGTTTGCCACTTTATTGCCTTAACCTGCCCCAGCCTGCCACTATGCTGCTGTTACCTGCCATTATACTGTCCTAACCTGCCACTATACTGCTCTAACCTGTCACTATACTGCCTTAACCTGTGACTATACTGCCCTAGCTTACCACTATACTACTGTAACCTGCCACTATACTGTCCTTATGTTCCACTCTACTGCCCCAGCCTGCCATTATACTGCTCTAACCTGCCATTATACCACCCTAATCTGCAACTACACTTACTTAACCTGTTACTATACTGCCCTAGCCTGCCACTATACTGTTCTAACCTGCTACTATACTGTCCTTTTCTTCCACTATACTATCCTCTGCCCTACTGTTCCCTGTACATTGCCCTAAAGGTTAATGGCCTCTGTACACTGCCCTACGAATTGCTGACCCTATCCTCTGCCCTGCTGACCCCTGTACACTGCCCTGCTGACCTCAATCCTCTGCCCCTCTGACATATTTAACTGCACCTCCACATTAGAAAGGCTAGATCCGGCCCTGATGCAAGTACCACTCAAATGACTCTTTTTGGATGGTCCAAATTATTTAGTAAAAGGCATAGTGAGTTTTTTCAAGTTGTCATTTTAACATTTCTCATGTACAGTATGGGCATACTTAAAATTACATCCCAAAACTCATTCTGCTATGTCTCCCAAGTATTGAGATACTACATGTTTTTATTCAGCCTGCATGCACAGATGGGCCATAATTCCACGAGCACCTTTGGGCTTTCAAGAAGTATAAATTATGCATCTAATTTCCTGACTACCTATTATCTTTCTTGAAGCCCTGAAGTGCCAGGACAGGAGAAACACCCACAAATGATCACATTTAGGAAAGCAGGCACCCTAATGTATTTTTATAATCTTTATTTTTCTTTAATCGTTAAATCAAAAATAAAAATACCCTACACAATTACAAATCCCCATACAACCCTAATCACACAACATGTACAGCCAGGTCCATAAATATTGGGACATCAACACAATTCTAACATTTTTGGCTCTATACACCACCACAATGGATTTGAAATGAAACAAACAAGATGTGCTTTAACTGCAGACTGTCAGCTTTAATTTGAGGGTATTTACATCCAAATCAGGTTAACGGTGTAGGAATTACAACAGTTTGCATATGTGCCTCCTACTTGTTAAGGGACCAAAAGTAATGGGACAATTGGCTTCTCAGCTGTACCATGGCCAGGTGTGTGTTATTCCCTCATTATCCCAATTACAATGAGCAGATAAAAGGTCCAGAGTTCATTTCAAGTGTGCTATTTGCATTTGGAATCTGTTGCTGTCAACTCTCAAGATGAGATCCAAAGAGCTGTCACTATCAGTGAAGCAAGCCATCATTAGGCTGAAAAAACAAAACAAACCCATCAGAGAGACAGCAAAAACATTAGGCATGGCCAAAACAACTGTTTGGAACATTCTTAAAAAGAAGGAATGCACCGGTGAGCTCAGCAACACCAAAATACCCGGAAGACCACGGAAAACAACTGTGGTGGATGACCGAAGAATTCTATGCCTGGTGAAGAAAACACCCTTCACAACAGTTGGCCAGATCAAGAACACTCTCCAGGTGGTAGGTGTATGTGTGTCAAAGTCAACAATCGAGAGAAGACTTCACCAGAGTGAATACAGAGGGTTCACCACAAGATGTAAACCATTGGTGAGCCTCAAAAACAGGAAGGCCAGATTACAGTTTGCCAAACGACATCTATAAAAGCCTTCACATTTCTGGAACAACATCCTATGGACAGATGAGACCAAGATCAACTTGTACCAGAGTGATGGGAAGAGAAGAGTATGGAGAAGGAAAGAAACTGCTCATGATCCTAAGCATACGACCTCATCAGTGAAGCATGGATGGTGGTAGTGTCATGGCGTGGGCATGTATAGATGCCAATGGAACTGCTTCTCTTGTATTTATTGATGATATGACTGCTGACAAAAGCAGCAGGATGAATTCTGAAGTGTTTCGGGCAATATTATCTGCTCATATTCAGCCAAATGCTTCAGAACTCATTGGCTGCCGCTTCACAGTGCAGATGGACAATGACCCAAAGCATACTGCAAAAGCAACCAAAGAGTTTTTTAAGGGAAAGAAGTGGAATGTTATGCAATGGCCAAGTCAATCACCTGACCTGAATCCTATTGAGCATGCATTTTACTTGCTGAAGACAAAACTGAAGGGAAAATGCCCCAAGAACAAGCAGGAACAGAAGACAGTTGCAGGGGACTAGGAGGCTTTAATCTCTAGGTCTGGTGTCTATTCCAATACAGTCCGCCTGTGCAGGCTTCAGTCTTCCGCATGGCAACACACAGCTCAGCCCCAGAGACCTCTTCATGCAGGGTCACATTATTGGGTCCGGGAGGTTTGAGCTGGAACAGCAAGCACCTTGTCTTCACATGGCAGAGAGTCAGCATACAGGCAGCAGACAGAAGCATGGTCAATAAACAGACCAGGGTCAGTACAGGCGGCAGGCAGAGGCAACATTTCATTGGTGTAGTGGTGATTAGGAACACTGTTGCTGACTTACACTGGTCTGATGACACAGGGACTGGTGTGGCAACAACCAAGGACACTGTGGCTGGCTTACACTTGTCAGGTGACACTGAAATTTGTGTGATTGTTTAGGGAACTCTGGCATACACTGGCCTGGTGTGGTGGCAATCAGGAACACTGATTCTAGCTACACTGGTCTGTCGACACTGTAACTGGTGTAGTGGTGATCAAAGACATTGACTGGCTACGCTATTAGGGCTCATCAACACTTAAGTTTGGGGGTTAAATATTGATTGGGATATAAATGCCTTTATTACCAATGCCTAAATGTTCCCCTGTACCCCTACAATATTAGTCTTTCTACCATGCCTGACCCTTCTCTCCACCTTAGTTGATTACTCTTAAGGGAATATGAATATGAGCTGTTAACACAGCTCAAGTATTTTATATTTGTTATGCTGATTTTATTCAGTTTAGCTATTTATTGAATTTTTTTATTATTACATTTTTGAGTTTATATTAATTTTTGTTTTTAATTGTTATTTATTTCATTACATTTTTAATTAGGTTATCAGTGTAGTGATTGTTAACCACTAGATGGCTCCCTGGTGCCTTTTAAGGTTTGACTTTTCAATGCCATCAATTTGGAATATCCTTTGTTTTATTATTAGATTAAATTATGGTGTCATACTCACCACTTTTGTGAATCATAGACAAATTATTTTTGATGTTGATATTGTATAGTTTTTTTCTGTCATATATACATAATTGGCTTATGACTTTGCATCTAGCCACCATAAAGAGGCCTGAATGACATTGCTTTCCATTTTTATAACATCCTTTAATCCCGTAGGGATCTTACTTTCGGTTCCCGTAATTACTTTTTGTCTATATCAACGCTGTGACAGAGAGCGGTCTCCTAGCCCCTGAAAACGTCTGTTTATGACGAAACATGTCGGGTGGAGCTTCTTTTCTGACATCATCGTGTTGTCCGCCATCTTGGAACACCCATGTGTAATGATTGATGCCTGTAACTTCAGCACTGTTGTAAGTGCAATCTTGCTTGTTTCAATAAAGTAATTGAATTTACTGCACTATGAGATGCACTTCTTTATTGTTTTTTATGAGCCAACCCTGATCTTTAATTTTGGAACAGCTGGTTATATCAGAGCAGAGTATTGGGTCCCATATAGTCCATCTGTCTGACGGAAGTCACATTCACACTGAGCCCAACTTGACCTCCTATAATGAAGAGGTCTGAGAATCTGGTAAGCCTTTGACTTGCTTAAATATGGTGTTGGCCATTCACATTGGTAATGCTTGGATGGAATGAAGAATTTCACCAGTATTTGCACATTCAAGAAACCTTTACTCACTAAGACTGTTCTAAAAATATTTTTTATTTTATTGTCTGAAAAATCATGCGGAATTTGAGGTGTCAGTGATGAATGGTACCCAAACATGCGTGGTGTGGAGATTCTGCCCTCGATTCAAAATCGCCAGCCTTTCACTGATTTAAACTTAACTTTCAATGGGCTTTAATATTTAGTAACAGAACACCAATCCCCATGGGGAGTAAAAAGGTAAAGTATAAGTTTAAGATGATAAAGCTTATGAGAACATTAAAATTAAACATACAGTTCTGTAGAAATAATTTTAATACGGTTATGGCAGCTTCATATGTGTCATTTTGTGATATAAACAATATATTTACAAACTTTTAAAAGTGGGTAGCTACTGTATGTGAATACAGTATCTACCAGAGAAGGGATAACCAGAGTAATCCAATTTGTTAATAGGTATTTTTCAGGTATATTTAACCACTTGCCTATCGGGCACTTTTACCCTCTTCCTGCCCATGCCAATTTTCAGCTTTTTAGAGCTGTCACACTGTGAATGACAATTGTGTGGTCATGCAACACTGTACCCAAACAAGATGTTTAATCTTTTTTTGAGACAGATAGAGCTTTCTTTTGCTAAACAAACTAAAAAAAGACTGAAAATTTTGAAATAAAAAAACTGTGTTCTTAGTTTATGTTATAAAATTTTGTAAATAAGTAGTTTTTCTCCTTCACTGATGTGCGCTAATGAGGCTGCACTGATGGGCACTGAAAGGTGGCACTGACTGGCACTGATAGATGGCACTGATTGGAACTGAATGAAAAAAAGAGAAGAAATCTCTGCCAGAAAAGTGTGTGGTATGCCCACCATTAGAATATACCGCCCTGCATCCACCCACTTCTAATGGTGGGCACACATCAGGTCACATGGTGCCACATGTGCCAGTTCCAAGATTGTACAAATGTCTAAATAGTGACACGCCTGAATAAAAATTGTCCACGTATAAGTGGTACCCCATATAGAAAAAGGATGACGCCAAGTCCCAAACTATCTTGCTTCTGCTCCCCATGTAGTCTGGGCATCCGGGGAGCTCCATGTGACTATCTTTTCCCTCGTAAATCGTACACTTCTTTGTATAGCCTGTTATCCTCTCACAGGTCTTATACATCTTGACCCCATATCTGGCACGCTTACTGGGTAGAAATTGTTTGAATGCAAGGTGGCCAGAAAATTTAATGAGGGACTCATTAACGCAGATGTTTTGCTGGAGAGTATAGACATCTGCTAATTTTTGGTTAAGGTGATTTACAAGGGGCTGAATTTTGTAGAGTCTGTCAAATTCAGGGTTACCCTGAGGATGACAGAGTGTATTGTCGTTGAAATGCATGAAACACATTATACTCTCATATCTATTCCTGGCCATGGCAACAGAGAACATGGGCATATGATGAATCGGGTCTGTGGTCCAATACAACTGCAATTCTTTTTTTAGTAATGCCCATGTTGAGGGTTAGGCCCCAATAAAATTCGGAAACCAGAATGGGTTTCCATGCGAATGGTCTGGCAAGGTTTGAATTTGGGTTGGAAGCAATAAATTGTTGTGCATATAAATTGCTTTGATCCACAATCAATGCATACAGATCTTCCGTGAAAAACTGCTCCAAAAATCAAGGGGAGTAGTTAAATTTGCTGTTTCCACCTGAATTCTGGGTTGGACAGTGAAAGGGGGGTGCTGCAGAAATGTGGGCCGCCAATCGGGATTTGCAAGCACATCCAGAAGTATGCTAGGGGCTCTATGGGCCTGTGTGCGTATTCTTAGTGGCTGCGGGACAATACTTGTGCTCTCCACCGCACCAGCTTGTACTGCACTTATGGGGCTCGTCACGTCACCAAGTGATACTGCAGTGTTGGTATGTGAAAGACCAGGATGTACAAACTAAAGACCAAAAGGTAGCGTGGCACAGTACTGGCACTCTACTGCATATGAGCGTCATCAAAATTTACCGGCAATTGCTAACAGAGATCAGGCCTGATTCTGCAAATACTGCGGTTTTGTGTGCAATGCATCAAGTGACAGTGACCTACTGACACTGCACTTGCTGGGGGAGAAGGGGGGGGGGGGGGTGAGTGTAGGGGCTAAACGCTAACGCTGTGTTTTTTCTGGTATAGTGCTGATCTGATCAAAGATATTGATCTATTCAGACACTATACTGGCAATGGAGGTGTATTGTGTATGAGAGTGTTCCTGGCAATTAAGGGGTTAAATGTGATTACTGGTGTACTGAAGGGCAATCTGAAGCTATTTGGGAGGGGCGTGAAAATGACGGGAGCAAGAATCATGTATATATACGTGATTTTGTGCACCCGTGCCACCCTGTAGCAGTATTTCTGCTATAGGGCGGTCAGGAAGCTGTTAAACAAGCAGTTTGCATTACAGCGCTGCATTACTTTAACCGACCATTGCGCGGTCATGCAACACTGCACCCAAATTAAATTTACGTCCTTTTTTCCCACAAATTGAGCTTTCTTTCAGTGATATTTGATTGCCTGTGCAGTTTTAATTTTTTACACTAGAAAAAAAAGACAATTTTGAGAAAAAAACAATATTTTGGACTTTTTGCTATTAAACATGTCCAGTAAAAACATGTAAAAAATCAAATTTCATCATAAATTTAGGCTAAAATGTATTCTGCTACATGTCTTTGCTAAAAAAATCCCAATACCTGTAAATTAATTGATTTACCAATAAAGTTATAGCATTTACAAATGGCGGTGTAGATACTGGATTTTTTTTTATACTAATAATGGTGGCGATCAGCGACTTATAGCGGGACTGCAGTGGGCATTCTGACACTAGGGGGAACTGACTTGGTGTCACTGTCATCTCCAGTGACACCAATACAGTGATTAGTGCTAAAAGAAAGCACTAACACTGTACTAATGGCACTGGGAAGTAATAGGTTAACATGAGGGGCAATCAAAGGGTTAACTGTGTTTTACTAGGGGGCGGGGGGGTGTTCTTCACTGAAAGCACACTGCTCTGGATGGCTGTGCTCAGCCATCCAGAGCAGTGTGCCCAAACCGACAGGGAGGAGGACTATTGGTAAACAAAGCAGCCCTCCTCCCTGTCAGTGATCGCTGGTAATGGCGGTGCGGTTTGGGGGCTCGCACAACGCACGTGTTCCCTCTGCCTGGAAATACAAAATGACGTTTATATACATGATTTTGTTTACAAAACTCCCTGGCATGGTATTCTATGTGTCCATGCACACATAGGCTTTAATTTGTGTTTTTTGACAGGGGCGGTTTTTTTGGCTGGAAAAAAAAAACCCAAACTAGTGGGTTTCTAGAGTTTTTTTAGCTGTAAAAATGCTCTAACGCTGAAAAACATGGCAAAACACGGTACACTTGCATTTTTGTTTAAGCAAAAATGTTATTTAAAGTGTTACTAAACTCACAACAGTAAAATCTGTCTGTATATGCAGTAAAGCATGCTTGTTATACTCACTGTGGAATCTAAGGGCTTAATCCTCTGCATGGTGTAAAAGGGCCGCTCGATCCTGTCTTCTCTTCCCCTCCTCTTGTTCAAATGTCCTCGTCTTATCTCCTGATAAGACAGACTGAACCTGTAGGCATTCTGCACATTTGCATGTGTATTGCTAGAGAGGTTTTTTTTTTTCTTAGGAGAGTGCATGTGATCAGCACAGGGCCAATCAGTACTGTCCAGACAGAGAACTCCTCCTAAAACTTTAACCAGTGCTCTGCTAAATACTGATAGAAGTCACAAGACTGCTCTAACTGTTGATGAGAAAAGGTATTTAGCAGTTTATATTTACTAAAATAATTGCCTTTTCATGTTCTGTGTACTGTGGGAGACTAGGTATAGTAAATGAAGGGTCCCGGGTTTAGTAACACTTTAATTTTTGTTTGTGTAAAAAAAGCTAAAAAACACAAATGCGGAACAATGCAGCTAAATGCTAATGCAAAAATGCTAAAAACCGCTGAAAAACGTGTGTTTTTAATGTGACTTTACACAGGTATCGCTACCAGCGTTAATAAAATGCCCAGTGTGCATGGAGCCTAATAGGTTCTATGTAATATTTTAAGCTGCATCTCCCTCCAATTTTCGTTAGGAGTGACTTTCCGAATAGAAGCCCAACTCCTTAATATTAAGTCCTCCATCTCCTAATTCATCTCTCTGCCCATAGAATAAATAATTTATCTGAGTTACCAAGTGGAAAGGTCAGTGTAGAGTATATAGGGATACAAAGCCAAGGTACTGGTAAAGTGTCCTGGTTTACCTCCATGCTAATAAAGTACCCTAAATAGTATATTCAATTTAAACCCAGTAGGTTGTTGATTAAATGGGATGTGAAGAAGGTTACCTAATGGATAAACCACCTCTTGTTCCAACCCTGTATTGGTGAAATATGTATTTCCCATCCAATCCCTCACATACTGAAGTAAACAAGCGATGTTACATGGTTCATAGGTCACTATTAAGGCTTGACATGATTTGGTTGGTGAAAATGTATTGCTGTATGTGCTTAAAGCCACTATTTTGCTGATGATGTTCATATCTGATCATTCTCCAATTCTATTAACTTCACATAATAGGGTAACTGCCATGAGTACACCAGTATGGAGATTCCCCTCTTATTTATAGGACAAAGATAGTTTTAAAGCAAAATTACAGGCTTAGTGGTCAGAATATGAGAGTCACAATTCTCAGCTTAGAGACTAAAATTATATTGGGAGACAGCAAAAACTGTAATGAGGGGCAGAATTATGGCATACACTAATACCAAATGCAGAGAAGCACTAGCTAAATATATGGAAGCTAGTAAATAGGCTAGACTAGCTAATAATAAATTTAAGCAGTCTATGACTGACAACAATCTATCTAGATGGATGCAGGTTAAGGGGGAAACTGAGATCTGGCTGGTGGAATATAATGAGCCCATTAGATATTTTGAACAAGTTGATCAGAATACATTTGGTAACCAGACTGGACGTTTATTAGCTAACCTTGTTAGAGGGCAACAGCCACCTCAACATATTACATACACTATATTGCCAAAAGTATTGGGATACCTGAATTTACACGCACATGAACTTTAATGGCATCCCAGTCTTAGTCTGTAGGGTTCAAATTGAGTTGGCCCACCCAATGCAGGCTATAACTGTTTCAACTCTTCTGGTAAGGCTGTCCACAAGGTTTAGGAGTGTGTCTATGGGAATGTTTGACAGTTTTTCCAGAAGCGCATTTGTGAGGTCAGGCAATGATGTTGGACGAGAAGGCCTTTCTCACAGTCTCCGCTCTAATTCATTCCAAAGGTGTTCTATTGGGTTGAGGTCAGGTCTCTGTGCAGGCCAGTCAAATTCCTTCAGCCCAAACTCACTCATCCATGTCTTTATGGACCTTATTGAACAGGTGGCAAACTATCACGGTACCACGCTTGAATTCACTGAGCTTCTGAGAGTGACCCATTCTTTCGCAAATGTTTTTAGAAGCAGTCTGCATACCTAGATGCTTAATTTTATACACCTGTGGCCATGGAGGCGATTGGAACACCTGAATCCAATGATTTGGAGGGGTGCCCCAATACTTTTGGCAATAACGGTTGTTGTTCTAACGGTTTGAAATCAGAACTCTGTGCAGGCCAGTCAAATTTCTCTACCCCATACTCGCTCATCCATGTCTTTATGGACCTTGCTATGTGCATTGGTGTGCAGTCATGTTGAAACAGGAAGAGACCATCCCAAAACTGTTCCCACAAAGTTTAGAGCCTGAAATTGTCCAAAATGTCTTGGTATGCTGATGCTTTAAGAGTTCCCTTCACTGGAACAAACAGGCCAACCCCAACCCCTGAAAAACAACCCCACACCATAATCCCACCTCCACCAAATTTTACACTTGGCTCAATTAAGTCAGGCAAGTACCGTTCTCCTGGCAACCATCAAACCCAGACATGCCCATCGGATTGCCAGACAAAGTGTGATTCGTCACTTCAGAGAACACATCTTCACTCCTCTAGAGTCCAGTGTTGGTTTGCTTTACACCATTGCATCTGATGCTTTGCATTGCACTTGGTGATATAAGGCTTGGATGTAGCTGTTTGTCCATGGAAACCCATTCCTTGAAGCCTTCTATGCACTGTTGTGCTAATCTGAAGGCCACACGAAGTTTGGAAGTCTTTAGCTATTGACTCTGGAGACAGTTGGCAACTTCTGCGTACTGTGCTCTTCAGCATGCACTGACCCTGCTCTGTCATTTTATGTAGCCTACCACTTCATGGCTGAATTGCTGTTGTTCCCAGTTGCTTCCACTTTGTTATAATACAGTTGACTGTGGAACAGGTGGCAACCTATCACTGTACTACGCTTGAATTCACTGAGCTCCTTAGAGTGACCCATTCTTTCACAAATGTTCGTAGAAGCAGTTTACATGCCTAGGTGCTTCATTTTATACACCTGTGACCATGGAGGTGATTGGAACACCTGAATCTAATGATTTGGAGGGGTGTCCCAATACGTTTGGCAATATTGTCTGTGTGTGTGTCTTTTTTTTACATATGGTCATCACTGGTAACAGTGTCCATGATCATTGCTACACAAGTTAGACAGTTTGAAAACACCAAAATTAAGGGATTTTTAAGATGCCAAAATCAAACAGATATAAACCAATGTATATTAAAAATGCTCATTTATTGATATAACAATAAAAGAAACAATGTAGTGCAATCAAAGTTGAAAACAAATTCAGGTATCCATATTTTTCATGATTACTTTTTCATTCTCTCAGCATGTTTCGCCATGCATGGCTTCTTCAGGAGATTTACAGGAAACTTTATACTGAAAGATACCACTATGAGGAATAGAAAATACATGAATGGGATTGCGTGTAAAAACACAATGGTATAGTATCACATATTTTTCAAAATTCAACATGTAGCAGGGTTGAAGGTTTTGTGCAGTGCACAGTGTGCCGCATGTGTGTAACAATGGAGCAACAGCTCCAGGATGGATACCGCTGCGACAGATGTGAGCGGGTTTCTCTTCTGGAAGCTCGAGTTAGAGATCTGGAGGAGCAAGTTGCAACACTGGGCAGAACCAACAAGCTTGAAAGGGGTGTTCTGCTCCCGGAGTAGGTAGCTAATTGGATTGATGTGGAGTGGCTAATCAGGATTATCAGGTAGAAATATGGGTTACTGTAACAAGAGGCAGTGGTAGGGGCTCACAGAAAAGGAAGGCTGGCCCTGGTTTTGTGCACCAAAACAGATTTGCCAAGTTGGGTGAAGATGTGGGGGTGGCAAGCTCAGGGCTGGTAGCCCTGGATGTCACTGCTATCCCTAACAGGCGGGAGGGCAGACCATCTGGGAGTGGTGATGAGGGTAGTGCAGGAAGGCCTAGATAGTTGGCGGTAGTAGGGGATTATATAATCAGAAGGACTGATAGAATAATTTGTCACCAGGATCGCCTCAACCGGTTTGCTGTGTCCCTGGTGCCAACGTTCAGCATGTGGTGGACTGGGTTGATAAATTACTGGGAGGGGCAGCGGGGATCATCGGAGGGGGTGTCACCAAGTGTTATCGCACCGGGTGACACCAACCCTAGGGACGCCTTTGCTCACTCACGAGATCCTTTGACCCCAGTTATGGTGGTCAAATGCGCCTTTGGTTATATAGGGAACCACCTTTTCTTGTTGGATTCTCCATTTTTCTGCCTCTAAATCTCCATGGATTATAGCCAGATATAAGGGATTCCAATAGGTGTTCCAGTAATATACTTTAGATTGGTTTTAGATATTCCTCCCACGGGAATGCATTAATATTACTGCTATGTTCTCTTTTGGAGAGACAGGGTAAAAAGGAAAGGTGGTGGTGTCTGTGTCTATGTGAGAAGTGATCTCTGAGCGAGTGTGAAAGAGGATCTAGTTGATGGAGAGTGTGATGAGGCTGAAGCATTATCGGTGGAACTGCACGTGCGTACTACAAAGGTAATTATTGGAGTTGTTATAGGCCTCTCAGTGTTAATGAGGAGGTGAAGACTCCTTGCACAGATCAAAAGGGCTGCAAGGGCTGGGACAGTGATAATAATGGGGGATTTTAACCACTTGCCCTCCTGAGGATTTACTCTCTTTCCTGTCCAGGCCATTTTTTGGTCTTAAACATGTCCAGTAAAAAAAAAAAAAAAAAAAAAAATTAATTTCATCATAAATTTAGGCCAAAATGTATTCTGCTACATATCTTTGCTAAAAAAAATCCCAATACATGTAAATTAATTGGTTTATGTGAAAGTTATAGCATTTATAAATGGCTTTATAGAAACCAGGATTTTTTTTTCTACTAGTAATGGCAGCGATCAGCGAATTTTATCGGGACTGTGGCAGACATTCTGACACTGGGGGGGAACTAACTCAGAGTCACTGACATCCCCCATGTAATGATCGGCACTGACACTGTACTCATGGCAATGGAAGGGGTTAATGTGAGGGGCGATCAAAGGGTTAACTATGTGCTGGGAGTGTTTTACTAAGGGGTGGGGGGGTGTGCTTTACTGTAAGCACACTGATGCACAGCACAGCCATCCCGAGCAGTGTGCTCAAGCTGACAGGGTGGAAGACTTTTTGTAAACAAAACAGTCTTCCTCCCCGTCAGTGATTGCCGGTAATCACGAGGTGTCGGCGGGTAATTACCGGCCGGGACCCGGTGATTGACAACCGCAGCCGAGAATGGGGGCGCAGGTAGGGCGTGCGGTTCGCACATGCCCCTTACCTGGAAATGCAAAACACACATATATATATACTTGATTTTGTGCACAGGTGCTGCCCTGTAGCAGTATATCTGCTATAGGGTGGTCCTTAAGCAGTTAACTACCCGGAAATTGACTGGAGTAATGGTACTGCAGGAACAGTTAAAGGGCAAAAATTTATAAACCTACTTCAAGACAATTTTATGGTACAGTTCATAGAGGTTGAAACTAGGAATGATGTTCTGCTGGACCTGGTAATCTCAAACCATGCAGAGCTTATTACGAATGTCCATATAAAAGAACATCTGGGTAGCCATGACCATAACATGATTTCATTTATTGTTAGCTGTAAACATCAAACACATACAGTAAAAATAAAAATGCTCAGCTTTAAGAGCTAATTTTCCAACTGTGTGGCAAATGAGGTTTAATGTTGATAAATGTAAGGTTATGCACTTGGGGGCTAAGAATATGTATGGATCATACATACTACGGGGAGTACAACTGGGAAAATCAATGGTGGAGAAGGATCTGGGAGTTCTGGTAGATTACAAGCTTAATAATGGCATGCAATGCCAAACTGTAGTTTCTAAAGTGAGCAAAATCCTCTCTCCTATTAAAAGAGGTATAGACTCCAGAGAGAGAGATATCATTTTACCCCTGTAGAAATCATTAGTAAAACCTCATCTGGAATATGCAGTTCAATTTTGAGTACCAATTCACAAAAAGAACACTGGGGAACTGGAGAAAGTACAAAGAAGGGCAATCAAACTGATAAGAGGCATGGAGGAGCTCAGCTATGAGGAAAGATTAGATGAACTGAATTTATTCTCTCTTGAGAAGAGGAGATTAAGGGGGGATATGATCAACATGTATAAATACATCAGTGGTCCATATAGTGAACTCGGTGTAGAGTTATTCACCCTCAGGTCATCACAGAGGACAAGGGGACACTCTTTACTTCTGGAGGAAAATACATTTAATCTCAAATACTGAAAGGTTTCTTCACAGTAAAGGCTATGAGAATGTAAAATAAACTCCCTCAAGAGCTGGTTCTGGCCAGCTCAGTGGATTGCTTGGCTCCTTTCTTGGATACATAGAATATAACTGCTTACTAATATTTATAGGTAAAGTTGATCCAGGGAATATATGATTGCCTCTTGGGGGATCAGGAAGGAATTTTTGCCCCTGCAGGAGCAAATTGGATCATGCTTTGCTGGGTTTTTTGCCTTCCTCTGGATCAGCTGTGGGTGTAGGATTATAACTTTTTTTTTTTCTTTTTATGGTTGAACTGGATTTACTTTTGTCTTTTTTCAGCCAGACTAACTATATATGCAAATTACAAGATAAAGCAAAACTGTATTTTACAAAAAAAACAGATACGTTTAAATCCTCTAAAAAAGACACTCACCAGGACAGTTGTTACCACTAAGATTCCCTTTATTCTAAACCAAATTTACTCATGCATGACTGGACACCACCCCCAGAAACAAAGGGTGTTTCGGCAATCACAGGAAAGGTACAATTTACTCCCGCAAGTCCATCTGGAAAAATGAATATATACAGTATATAAGTGTATACTGTATGTATCTAGTACACAACCCAGTAATGAAAAACATATATGATATATAAATATGTAAACTCATATAACATACCAATATGGGGGATCCCTGAGGATTGAAGTAGGGAAAAGATTTAACACACAAAGGAAAGTAAATTTCCTCCCATATCAGGTAATAGGTGGAACCTTCACATCCAAAAATATATAGAGAAACCATCCACAAGGATCTGCCAAAACTATAGGAATAAAAAATATGGGAAAAACTCTATCAAAGAAGTCTGCAATAGTGCCTCTACCAACCCACCATAAAGCCATTCTGACTCACTGGGAATTGAGTTAGTTTCTGGGTTAGATAAAGGGCCCTCCAGACTACAACATGCAATGGCGACTGAATGTGAACATGGCCGCCTATTTGTACCTCTCCTATCCAGTCGGCGTCTGACATCGCGGGTGCATTAGATATCACCGTGCATGTGCAATGCCCGACTGGAAACTACGTCACGGCGCACTATATGGTGACCAGCTGCCGCCATTTAGGAAAATCCCAACTCCACAGGGGAGTATATCCAATAAAGTGAGCAAGGAAAATTCCAGTAGGTCATCCTTAATGACCCCAGGAACTGTGGGCACCAGAATGGAAAGGTAGCCACTACCTCATGCTCAAAAGATGTTATAACAGGTCAACTAACACACACGTGGGACAATCAATGGGTGCCAACACACAGTGACCAATATCAGGGGGGTGGACTCCCACAGCGATCTGACAACCCTCAGTGGCGCCCCAACACGCCTGTGTATTGCCCACCAACACTGGGGAGATTGGCCATCATGCATAAGAACTATTGCTTTTGAAAAATATTTAATGATATAACAAAAATAAAAACAAACAAAAATACTCAGGAATATGCCTTCTTAATTCAACTATTAACCTGGGATAGTATTCATCTTCAAAGGATTTATCAGATAAGATAATAGGAGGGGCCATATGTATATTTAATCTACCAAAAATAATCCAAAAATGCTAAACCACACATACATAAATAAAAAAATATAATGATCATACAAATACCGAGTGAGGGACCCATAGACCTCTAAAAATGACAAAGATCGAATGACAGACCACTTATCACAAATTACATATCTCACAACATAATTGTTCATAGAAATAGTTTTAAACTTATAATGTCATTGAGACCTGGAAATTTGGTGGCAGCCAAACAGTGTATCAATATCTGCACCTCATTCATGAGGCGGTATACAGTATGTTCCATTGCAAAAAAACTGAATGTAAGAAAGATCAAACCCATGATATAATCCAACATGCCTACTGATAGGAGTCTCCATTTTGTGGTTGGCAATTAAGGAGACATGATCACGTATCCTTTTAAAAAAAAAGGTATTTTAGTCTTTCCAATATAGAAAACACCACAATTACAACACATTATACGACCTCTGTTTTGCAATTGGCAAAACATTTTGAACTAAAACTTTGTCAATTTTGGTAAAGTAATTACCTTAGACTTCTTCATAAACTTAACAGTAATTACACAGGGAGAAGAACTTATGGCCCCTTTCTGGGTGTGCTGTAATCTGCTGTAGTGGCCCCAAACTAGTTTGCCTTTCAGGGACCAAGAAATTTTATAAGTGATTTCAGGATAACTGTTAACATACTTAGCAACCACCTCATCTGCAAGTATTTTACATTATCTGGCAGACTTGTCTGTGCTGACATGCAAAAGTGGTAATTAATCTAACATTCTGATTGTGGGATCTAATTTTTATTTGTATTAATTAAGGTATTTCTGTTTTAGTCTTTGACTCTGTTATAAGCTTTCTTGAGACAAGATCTACTGTAGCATCGTAGCATAAGACATTGTAACACCCTTGCTTCTACCTCTACCTTGCCGTGTGCAATTACGTTTGATAAGATATTGACTATAGGGAATAGTTGATCACAGTGATGAAGGGTGTGAACTGGTGTCATGCAAAATAGTGGAGCGTGATGAAGGTTTTCTGTATAATGTGGATCCTAAACTACCATCAGGGGGGCGTGGCTTGAGCCCGGAGGATGATGGCTGCCTAAACCCGACAGCTCCGACACACGGAGAGTCGGCATTAACATGGGGAAAGCTTTCCGGGAAAGCTCCCACCCCATGATCGTGGTCCCCCCGCCCGACGAACGGCCAGCTAAGCTGCAGTATTCTGGAGATGTTCCAGACCCAGGCCCAGGATTGCAGTGTGGCCTCCTCCCATGCTGCCTCTTCACACTCCAAACCCAGAGCATCTCACTCTCGCTGCAGAAGTCCGTCTGCCACAGCACATATGCCAGCAGGATCCCCACTGTCAGGGAATGAGAAGATCCCCGTGGCGATCGAATCTGCACATGTGTAGAATCCTGACAAAACATACAGGCAGGTGGCACTAGGACCCAGGCGCGCCTGTCACCAATGACGGCGCCGGGCAAGCACTAGGACCCAGGAGCCTGTCAGGAGTCGGGCGGGCTATTTAAACCCGGCTCTTGCAATGCTCAATTGCCCTATGGTCTTATCTGTGTTCCTGAGTTCCTGAGAGTAGACTGTTTGTTGCCGACCCTGCCTGACCCTGATTTGCTGTCCATCTCCTGTTCTGATCTCTGGCTTTGTTTGACCATTCTCCTGCTTAACCCCGCACGTTCTGACCTCCTGTTGACGAACCCGGCTTGTGACCTGTTTACCCCTCTGCCTGCTGATTCTGTACTACACCGCCACCACTGTTACCGACCCGGCCTCCCCGACGCTGCTCTAGTTACATCCTCACATCAGACTCTTACCCACTATACACCTTCTACGGTGCCTCTACCACAGCTGGGTGAACCCGGGGGCCGCGACCTGGTCTCGGCCTGCTCCAAGTTCATCCCCACCATCAGGGGCCCTGGTGAACAAGCAGGTCAGAGCTTAGATTCTGCGCCTTGGGGGATTCCGGTCTGTGGAGTGCTAGAGGCTACCATGGTTGGATTCCTGACAGAACCATACGGCCATGTCAGAGTCTGGAGGAGGACCTTCACCCTGGGAAGAGATGTGCCAACATCTGGCGGCACTCACACGGGCAGTGAAGACCCTGGAAGAGGGATACAAGCACCTGGAGGGACAGGTCCAGAGCCTGGCCGAACCAGCACTCCACAACTCCAGGCTCAGTGGGTCACCTCTGGCCACGGGTGCAGGGGGGTCTGCAGTTGGAGCATCATTTACCATCCCTCCGCCAGAGCCAAGAGTACCGACCCCTGAGCGGTTCAGTGGGGACCGAGGGAAGTTCAGGGCCTTCCAAAATTCTTGCCAGTTGTACTTTGACCTGCAACCCCGGACCTTCTCTTCCGAATCAGTGAAGGTAGGATTTGTCATATCTTTGCTGCAGGGTGAGCCCCAGGGATGGGCTCATCGCCTGATGGAGGCCCACCACCCGCATTTAAGTACTGTCGCCACATTCTTTAAGGCGATGGCACAATTGTACGATGACCCACATCGAGCCGCCTCAGCCGAGACAGCTCTCTACTCATTACAACAGGGATGCCGGGCAGCGGAGGACTATGCCGCTGAGTTCAGGCAATGGAGTGGAGACACACAGTGGAATGATGCAGCTTTACGCCACCAGTTCTGGTTGGGACTGTCAGAACCACTGAAGGACGAGTTGGCGAGAACAGGAATTCCAGACTCCTTGGAAGGTTTAATCGATCGGGTCATACAGATCAATCGCCGACTGCGGGAAAGGAGACAAGAGAGGTCCAGCCAGGGGCAGAGAACTTCATGGATGATGCCTAGAGTACCTGTTATGCCAAGGGTCAGTGTCGGCAGTCGGAGCCCAGAGCCGTCCGAGGGGGCCGAGCCGATGCAACTTGGCCTGATGCGGCCTACTCTCTCTACTGAGGAATGACAGAGGCATCGAGCCAATAACCTGTGTCTTTACTGCGGAGCAGCGGGTCATATGGTGCGTTCCTGTCCAGAGAAAGACTGTAAGTTCTCTGCTTTTTCTTCTAATATATCTGCTGTATGTGCAGGCAACCCCACTCACTTGGCTGTACCTGTGTCTTTTCAGCTCCCCAGAGGAAGCACACAGGTGATGGCTATCATTGATTCCGGGGCCTGTAGTTGCTTTGTCGACCTCGGTTTCGCTACCCAGCACCAGATACTGTTGCTCGGCAAAGAACACAGGGTGAATATTTTTATGGCGGATGGGTTTTGGATAAAATCAGGGATGGTAGACTGGGAGACCCCTCCTATACACACTACGGTGGTGGGTTATCACGAGGAGTTTCTCCGCTTGGACGCCATCGTGTCCCCCCATTTCCAGTTATTTTGGGGCTCCCTTGGCTATGAGCTCACGACCCCCAAATTGACTGGAAGACCGGGTCGGTCCAGTTCCACTCACGATACTGTCGGGAACATTGTCTACCTAGGGCATCACTAGATATCCCAGCCTTGTTAACTGTAAGTTCTGATGCCGAGTTAGCTCAAATGGTACCTGCAGCTTACCACCAATTCCTGGACGTGTTTAGTCCACGAGGGAGCAGAGGTTCTTCCCCCACATCAGGCCTATGATTGCCCCATCGATCTACTCCCGGGCTCCGAGATTCCTTTCGGCTGCATTTTCCCATTATCTGAGCGGGAAGTAGGGGCCTTAAGAGAATATATAGACGAGAGCCTCCGGAAGGGATTTATCCACCCTTCCACATCCCCGGCCGGGGCAGGGATTTTCTTTGTTGAAAAGAAGGACGGATCCCTGAGACCGTGTGTTGATTACAGGGACCTCAATAAGATTACGGTCAAGAACCGCTACCCCCTTCCTTTTGGTCCCAGAATTGTTTCAGAGGTTGAGGACGGCATCCATCTTCTCCAAGTTGGACCTCAGGGGTGCATATAACTTGGTTCAGATACGTGATGGGGACGAGTGGAAAACGGTGTTTCGCACTCGGTTCGGACATTTTGAATGCCTTATCATGCCTTTTGGGCTATGTAATGCACCGGCCACCTTCCAGCACTTTGTCAATTACATTTTCAGGGACTTTCTGGATATCTTTGTCATTGTCTACTTGGACGATATCCTGATATTTTCCTCTTCCCTGGAAGCACATCGGGGACATGTTAAGAGTGTGCTGGAACGCCTCCGTCAGCATGGCCTTTATGCAAAAGCTGAGAAATGCTGCTTTGAACAGGAAAGCATTTCATTTCTTGGTTTAATAATCTCCACTACGGGGATGGCTATGGACCCACAAAAGATCTCGGCCATCCTGGGTTGGCCTGCCCCCACGAATAAGAAGGGAGTTCAGAGATTTATTGGGTTCGCCAATTTTTACAGAAAATTCATAAAGAACTTTTCAGGCCTGGTAGCGCCCATTGCCCAGCTCACCAAGGTAGGAGTTCATTTTCAATGGACTCCAGCTGCACAGACAGCTTTTGACGCATTGAAAACGCTATTCACAACGGCTCCCAATCTGAGCCACCCTGACGCATCCCTACCCTACATACTAGAGGTAGACGCATTGGAAGTGGCTGTAGGGGCAGTATTGTCCAGTGGCTTTTTTCTCCAGGAAGCTATCCCCGTCTGAAAGGAACTACGATTTTGGGGATAGGGAGTTACTGGCCATTAAGACAGCTCTGGAGGAATGGCGATATCTGCTAGAGGGGGCCCTACACCCCATTCTGGTTTATACTGACCACATAAACCTGGAGTATTTAAAAACAGCCAAACGCCTCCATCCACGCCAGGCCAGATGGGCACTGTTTTTCGCAGGATTTAGTCTTCACATAACGTATCGTCCTGGGTCAAAGAACACTAAACCTGATGCCCTTTCTCGGATGTTTGAGGATCCTAGGGAAACGCCCCAGCCAGACACCATCCTGCCGGCATGTAGCTTTCTATTGCTACAGTCGGAACTACTGTCTAAATTGCAGGCTGCCTCCAACCGGGTTCCTGACCTGCCTGGGGTCTCCCTGCTGAACAAGGAGGGTCTTTTTTGGAGGGGGGAACAGGTCGTGGTACCCAAGGAGGTTCAATCCCTGGTGTTGGGGTTTTGTCATGACCATCCCCTAGCGGGACACTTCGGGATACATAAGACATTAGATCTGACACAACGTACATTTTGGTGGCCAAACATGGCCAAGGACTGTGAAGCATATGTGAAATCTTGCCCCGTCTGTAACTGAAACAAACCCACCAGAAACAAGGCCTGGGGCCTATTGAAACCTTTGCCAATACCTAACCGACCCTGGAGCATGATCTTGTTACACTTTATTGTTGAATTGCCACCCTCCCGAGACCGCACCGTGAGTGCCAAAAGAGATTGTCTCGGACCGTGGAGTACAGTTTACTTCCAGATTCTGGAAAGCATTATGTGAAGGGCTGGAGATTAAGTCTTTCTCATCAGCATATCACCCCCAGACAAACGGGCAGACAGAGCGTACTAATCAAACGCTTGAGCAGTATCTGAGATGCTATACATCTTTCCTGCAGGATGACTGGCTGACACTTCTACCAATGGTGGAATTCACATATAACAATGCGAATCATTCCGCCACTAACCAATACCCATTTTTTGCTAATCATGGGTTTCACCCTACCTTCCTGCCAGACGTGGTTCCTGAGAACTCAGTCCCGGCGGCTCAGGACACCTTAGAATTCTTCACTACCAATAACAAGCTACTACAAGAGACAATGGCTAAGGCCCAAGAGGACAGTAAAAGGTTCTGTGACAGGAGGAGAAAGGGAGAATTGGCTATACATCCTGGGGATCGGGTTTGGTTATCAACGGTCAACCTAAAACTGACTTGCCCATCCAGAAAATTGGCACCCATGTTTGTGGGGCCCTTCCAGGTAGAATGTAAGATTAAGGAAGTAGCGTTTAAGTTGGCTCTCCCTGAATCCCTCAAGATACACCCAGTCTTCCATGTATCGTTGTTGAAGCCTGTTGTTCCAGACCCCTTTTTAGACCGCAGGTCTAAACCTCCAGAAGCCATAGACATCAATGGGGAGGAAGAATTTGAGGTGTAAGCAATTTTGGATTGTAGGAGGGGTGGTCAGGTACAGTATTTAATCAAGTGGAAAGGCTATGGGCCAGAGGAAAATTCGTGGGAACCTGCCCAGAATGTCCATGCCCCTAGATTAATGCAGGAATTCCTTCACAACCAGCCTCAAAGGAGAAACTGGTTGGGCATCCGGAGGCTGCCTGTAAGGGGGGGGGAAATGTCAGGGAATGAAAAGATCGCTGCGGCGATCAAATCTGTACATGCGTAGAATCCTGACAAAACATACAGGCAGGTGGGCACTAGGACCCAGGCGCGCCTGTCACCAATGACGGCGCCGGGCAAGCACTAGGACCCAGGAGTCGGGCGGGCTATTTAAATCTGGCTCTTGCAATGCTCAATTGCCATATGGTCTTATCTGTGTTCCTGAGTTCCTGAGAGTAGATTGTTTGTTGCCGACCCTGCCTGACCCTGATTTGCTGTTCGTCTCCTGTTCTGATCCCTGGCTTTGTCTGACCATTCTCCTGCTTAACCCCGCACGTTCTGACCTCCTGTTGACGAACCCGGCTTGTGACCTGTTTATCCCTCTGCCTGCTGATTCTGTACTACACCGCCACCACTGTTACTGACCTGGCCTGCCCGACGCTGCTCTAGTTACCTCCTCACATTAGACTCTTACCCGCTATACACCTTCTACGGTGCCTCTACCACAGCTGGGTGAACCCGGGGGCCGCGACCTGGTCTCGGCCTGCTCCAAGTCCATCCCCACCATCAGGGGCCCTGGTGAACAAGCAGGTAGGGACTTAGATTCCGCGCCTTGGGGGAATCCGGTCTGTGGAGTGCTAGAGGCTACCGCAGTTGGATTCCTGAAACCCACTCACTATGGGGGATTGTAAGCAGTGGCTCTAGACATAAAATAAACCCTCTCTGCAGCAATTGCAGACCTGCACATTGATCTGCAAGCAGTGGAGTGGCACAAAGGCTAGAGGTAGTGGAGGACAAAGTAATCACACAGGAACTCCCCCTTCATTACACTTGCCAGCTGGTAGATACCTATGCCGCCCATCTGTGTGAGATTAATCGCCATATTGAAGACCTGGACAACAGGGGAAGACGCCACAACTTAAGGGTGCATGGCATACCCGAGAAGACTGAGGCGGGTCAGTTATCACACGCGGTCCTGGCCATTTCTAACGATCTACTTGAAAGATCCCAGGAGTCACCTATTGAGATTGAACGTCTCCACAGGGCATTCTGACCCCAAAGCAGGGAAACAGAACCCCCACGAGATGTAATCTGCTGTCTAGTGGATTTCCGGCTCAAGGAAGAAATATTACTCACAGCACGAGATAGAAATCGCATTAACTTCAACGGAGCAAAAATTATATTATTTCAAGATCTTTCACACATCACCCTTCAACGCAAAAAGGACTTACGTCCCCTGCTTGATCTACTTCGCTCGCGCGGCATATCTTATCTCTGGAAATTCCCCTTTGATCTCTCAGCTTCACACTTGGGGCGAGTAGCTATCTTACGACTCCTGAAAAATGTACAACCATTCTGCAAGACCTTAGATATCCCAACAGTAGACCTACCTAACTGGTATGGAGACCTCCGCTTACCACCCCAGACGGGATGAACACATGGAAGACCAGCCATCCAAAAACCCTGGAGGATCAAGACACCGTAGATTTTCCCCTCGACCTCCGTCTTCACCGACCAGGCACAGACCCGCAATTGGGGACAGTCTCCCAGCCTCCCCGGCTCATCGTAAGGCTTGTCTCTAGTAACTAAATAAATCAATCTTTAAGCGAACTTGATTATAGAAGACCTAAATATAAGTGTATAAAGTCCCAAAATAAAAGTCCAAAAATAAAGGTCCAAATAAAATCCCCAAAAAATTATCTTTGTTGGTACTTTCTCAAATCTTCGTGTTATCCAAACCGCCTTTGGGATCCCTGTTGACAAAGTCCGGATGTGATGAAACGCGTCTGGGGCACGTGACGTGGTGACGTAGTGACGCTCTTCCGGAAGTGCTGTGGCGGCCATTTTTGTTCCTGGAACACGCGGTTGTGTTTGTCCTGGAATCCTCCATACAAGTGTATGGTTATTGGGGAACCTACCACAGATGTCTTATTCCTCCTCTGGAGTGGTATGGCAAGGTTACTAAAACACCACTGAGGAGAGGCTCGATTGTGGAATCATATTCTCTGTGTGTGAAGCCGATTTCATCTTATTTTAATGTAAGTTGCTATAATAAAGTACTGTGATTATTGATGACATATACTGATCCCTGGTCTGTTTATGAGGCCTGTGGGAAGTGGCTGGAAAGGCTGAAGGAATAAAAAAAGTTGGAAATAATCTCATCTATGCTTATGTTACTACCTTGAGGGTAATTATGCACTTCTGTTATTTTTTGTGCAGTGGATTAACATTTGAGGCAGAGGGATTTTTGTTGTTTTCACGGTTGCTGTGGCACGGTAGTTTTATGCATGTAACACGTGTGGCACTTCTATGTTAATATTTGATAAAACACTATGTTGAGTTTTTTCTTTGAGGTATATGAAGATTTATTTTTGGATTATACCAAAAAGGCGGTTTGGATAACACGAAGATTTGAGAAAGTACCAACAAAGATAATTTTTTGGGGATTTTATTTGGACCTTTATTTTTGGACTTTTATTTTGGGACTTTATACACTTATATTTAGGTCTTCTATAATCAAGTTCGCTTAAAGATTGATTTATTTATGTATGTACTTCAGGGGAAGGACTGTTAAAGTGACTTGGTGGGGTGTTATAATTAGAGATGAGCGAATTATTCAAAAATTCGGTTCGGCTGATTCGCCGAATTCGCCGAATAAATTCGCTTCGAGCCGAATATATTCGCTGCGAATTTAACTTATAAAAAGGGTGTTTCTAGGCTTCAGAGAGCCTTTATATTAGTGCAGAACACTGTACCTTTAATTTAAATGCCCTTGGGGTCTGCTGGGGAAGAGAAATAATACTGTCAGTCAGTATGACATGCAGATGAGTGCCGTCGATCTTAGAATCACCGCACACTTCACTCATTTGGGCAGTCACGGGGCCAAAACCAGAGTGTGGAGCCACAGTGTGGCGGTGGAGGCAGCAGCAATGGGAGGCCATACAGCACCCTATGACAAAATGGAACCCACCAGCAGTGTGAGGAGACCTGAAAGTGGCACATGGCAGAGTGTGGCGATGGAGACAGCAGCAATGGGAGGCCGTGCAGGGACCCATGACACACTCTGGACCTGGCAGCAGCATGAGGAGGCGTTACAGGGGCCCATGACAGATTACGGGCCTGGCAGCAGCATGAGGAGTCGGTACGGGGGCCCATGGCAGATTACGGGCCTGGCAGCAGCATGAGGAGGCGGTACAGGGGCCCATGGCAGAGTGGCGGAGCGTAAGCAGCTAAAATTGAAGGCCATACAGAGGCCTATGTTAAAAAGTCCCCCCAGCAGCAGCGTGGGGAGACGACTATCAAGAGTCCAATGGCAGAGTGGCGGAGCAGAAGCAGCTTCAATTGAAGGCCATACACAGGCCTAGGTTTAAAAGTCCCTCACAGTTAATTCCAATAACGAACTCTACTCCTCCGTGCAATCTACTTACGAGACCCTGGGCAGGTCTGGGTCTAATTTGTGGTAGAGACTGGTTTTGTTCAGCCATGCTTGAGCGAGTAATAACAGGTCTGTGCTGCCCTTTGGTGTCTGGCTTAATGCGCACAACACTGAACGTCCCAGCGTTTGTCAACAATTTGCCGTTAAGTGATGCAAACCCGCTGAACCACGTTCATGAGGAGCCGGTACAGGGGGCCATGAATCAGTATGGACCTGGCAGCAGCGTGAGCAGACGACAGAGGCACATGGCGCAGGGTGGCAGTGTAGGCAGCATTATTCTGAAGCCATACACAGGCCTAGGTTAAAAAGCGGAAGCCGTCAGCAGCGTGACCAGACGACAGAGACACATGGCGCAGGGTGGCGGTGGATGCAGCAGTATTCGGAAGCCAAACACAGGCCTCGGTTAAAAAGCGGAAGCCGTCAGCAGCGTGAGCAGACGACAGAGGCACATGGCGCAGGGTGGCGGTGGAGGCAGCAGCAATGGAAGGCCATACAGCACCCTATCACAAAATGGAACCCACCAACAGTGTAAGGAGACCTGAAAGTGGCACATGGCAGAGTCTGGCGATGAAGTCAGCAGCAATGGGAGGCCGTACAGGGACCCATGACACACTCTGGACCTGGCAGCAGCAAGAGGAGGTGGTACAGGGGCCCATGGCAGAGTGGCGAAGCGTAAGCAGCTTAAATTGAAGGCCATACAGAGGCCTATGTTAAAAAGTCCCCCCAGCAGCAGTGTGGGGAGACGACTATCAAGAGTCCAATGGCAGAGTGGCGGAGCAGAAGCAGCTTCAATTGAAGGCCATACACAGGCCTAGGTTAAAAAGTCCCCCCAGCAGCAGCGTGGGGAGACGACTATCAAGAGTCCAATGGCAGAGTGGCGGAGCGGAAGCAGCTTCAATTGAAGGCCATACACAGGCCTAGGTTAAAAAGTCCCCCCAGCAGCAGTGTGGGGAGACGACTATCAAGAGTCCAATGGCTGAGTGGCGATCCGGGAAGTCAGCGTTGTGATTGCAGATGCAATGCAGAGATTCTATGAGGTGATGCCGTGGGTGCGAAGAAGATCATATACCGTCGTACTTCCATCCATAAGACGGAACAACCTGCGAACCGGGAGCTTTATTGCCCTGACCCGCTGAGCAGCTTCTGGGATACCCAAGAGGCCCATGGCAGAGTGGCGGAGCGTAAGCAGCTTCAATTAAAGGCCATACAGAGGCCTATGTTAAAAAGTCCCCCCAGCAGCAGCGTGGGGAGACGACTATCAAGAGTCCAATGGCAGAGTGGCGGAGCGGAAGCAGCTTCAATTGAAGGCCATACACAGGCCTAGGTTAAAAAGTCCCCCCAGCAGCAGTGTGGGGAGACGACTATCAAGAGTCCAATGGCTGAGTGGCGATCCGGGAAGTCAGCGTTGTGATTGCAGAAGCAATGCAGAGATTCTATGAGGTGATGCCGTGGGTGCGAAGAAGATCATATACCGTCGTACTTCCATCCATAAGACGGAACAACCTGCGAACCGGGAGCTTTATTGCCCTGACCCGCTGAGCAGCTTCTGGGATACCCAAGAGGCCCATGGCAGAGTGGCGGAGCGTAAGCGGCTTCAATTAAAGGCCATACAGAGGCCTATGTTAAAAAGTCCCCCCAGCAGAAGCGTGGGGAGACGACTATCAAGAGTCCAATGGCAGAGTGGCGGAGCGGAAGCAGCTTCAATTGAAGGCCATACACAGGCCTAGGTTAAAAAGTCCCCCCAGCAGCAGTGTGGGGAGACGACTATCAAGAGTCCAATGGCTGAGTGGCGATCCAGGAAGTCAGCGTTGTGATTGCAGATGCAATGCAGAAATTTTATGAGGTAACCGCTTGACAACCAGATTGAACACGTGAGCCATGCATGGCGCATGGCACAACCTTCCTTGACGCAGAGCAGACACCATGTTCTTTCCGTTGTCGGTCAACATGGTTCCGATTTTCAGTTTGCGCGGAGACAGCCACCTGTCGATTTCTCTGTTCATTACACTCAGAAGTTCCTTCCCTGTGTGACTACGTTCGCCAAGGCATACCAGGTGCAGCACAGCGTGACACCGTTGCGCCCTGCACATGTGATATGCCGGTCGGGTAATGGGACTTGGCACGGGGGTGGCGGCTGAGGACACGGCGGAAGAAGAGGTGGTAGAGGTGGACATCTTTGCTGGACCAAGGACGTGCAAACGTGGAGGCAAAAGCGGCGTGACCTGTCCAAGTTGCTGGTGCGGCTGTGCCGGCACCACGTTCACCCAGTGGGCCGTAAATGACATGTACTGTCCCTGACCGTAGTTACAGCTCCACACGTCGGCGCTGCCGTGCACTTTGGCAGAGACCGACATGCTCAAAGACTGGCCCACCATCTCTTCTACATGTGAATGCAGGGCTGGCACTGCCTTTTTGGCGAAGAAATGCCGGATTGGCACTCTCCACCGCGGCGCGGCACAAGCCATCATTTCTCGGAAAGGTGCTGAGTCCACCACTTGGAAAGGGAGGGACTGCAGCACCAGCAACTTGGACAGGAGGACGTTCAGCTTCTGCACCGTCAATTGCAGCTTGCCGTTGGCTGGAAACTGTACGTTTATGTCACTGGAATGCACTAATCACCCAAAAAATATTACCGCCAGCCGGCGTGTAAATGGATTTAACTCTTTGAACGTACAATAGTGGTTGTGAAGCAGAAAGTCAGTTTATTGTACACAATCGGTCAATTGCAGCTTGCCGTTGGCTGGAAACTGTACGTTTATGTCACTGGAATGCACTAATCACCCAAAAAATATTACCGCCACCCGGCGTGTAAATGGATTTAACTCTTTGAACGTACAATAGTGGTTGTGAAGCAGAAAGTCAGTTTATTTAGCACAATCGGTCAATTGCAGCTTGCCGTTGGCTGGAAACTGTACGTTTATGTCACTGGAATGCACTAATCACCCAAAAAATATTACCGCCAGCCGGCGTGTAAATGGATTTAACTCTTTGAACGTACAATAGTGGTTGTGAAGCAGAAAGTCAGTTTATTGTACACAATCGGTCAATTGCAGCTTGCCGTTGGCTGGAAACTGTACGTTTATGTCACTGGAATGCACTAATCACCCAAAAAATATTACCGCCACCCGGCGTGTAAATGGATCTAACTCTTTGAACGTACAATAGTGGTTGTGAAGCAGAAAGTCAGTTTATTTAGCACAATCGGTCAATTGCAGCTTGCCGTTGGCTGGAAACTGTACGTTTATGTCACTGGAATGCACTAATCACCCAAAAAATATTACCGCCACCCGGCGTGTATATGGATTTAACTCTTTGAACGTACAATAGTGGTTGTGAAGCAGAAAGTCAGTTTATTTAGCACAATCGGTCAATTGCAGCTTGCCGTTGGCTGGAAACTGTACGTTTATGTCACTGGAATGCACTAATCACCCAAAAAATATTACCGCCACCCGGCGTGTAAATGGATCTAACTCTTTGAACGTACAATAGTGGTTGTGAAGCAGAAAGTCAGTTTATTGTACACATTCGGTCAATTGCAGCTTGCCGTTGGCTGGAAACTGTACGTTTCTGTCACTGGAATGCACTAATCACCCAAAAAATATTACCGCCAGCCGGCGTGTAAATGGATTTAACTCTTTGAACGTACAATAGTGGTTGTGAAGCAGAAAGTCAGTTTATTTAGCACAATCGGTCAATTGCAGCTTGCCGTTGGCTGGAAACTGTACGTTTATGTCACTGGAATGCACTAATCACCCAAAAAATATTACCGCCAGCCAGCGTGTAAATGGATTTAACTCTTTGAACGTACAATAGTGGTTGTGAAGCAGAAAGTCAGTTTATTGTACACAATCGGTCAATTGCAGCTTGCCGTTGGCTGGAAACTGTACGTTTCTGTCACTGGAATGCACTAATCACCCAAAAAATATTATCGCCAGCCGGCATGTAAATGGATTTAACTCTTTGAACGTACAATAGTGGTTGTGAAGCAGAAAGTCAGTTTATTTAGCACAATCGGTCAATTGCAGCTTGCCGTTGGCTGGAAACTGTACGTTTATGTCACTGGAATGCACTAATCACCCAAAAAATATTACCGCCAGCCGGCGTGTAAATGGATCTAACTCTTTGAACGTACAATAGTGGTTGTGAAGCAGAAAGTCAGTTTATTGTACACAATCGGTCAATTGCAGCTTGCCGTTGGCTGGAAACTGTACGTTTATGTCACTGGAATGCACTAATCACCCAAAAAATATTACCGCCACCCGGCGTGTATATGGATTTAACTCTTTGAACGTACAATAGTGGTTGTGAAGCAGAAAGTCAGTTTATTTAGCACAATCGGTCAATTGCAGCTTGCCGTTGGCTGGAAACTGTACGTTTATGTCACTGGAATGCACTAATCACCCAAAAAATATTACCGCCACCCGGCGTGTAAATGGATCTAACTCTTTGAACGTACAATAGTGGTTGTGAAGCAGAAAGTCAGTTTATTGTACACATTCGGTCAATTGCAGCTTGCCGTTGGCTGGAAACTGTACGTTTCTGTCACTGGAATGCACTAATCACCCAAAAAATATTACCGCCAGCCGGCGTGTAAATGGATTTAACTCTTTGAACGTACAATAGTGGTTGTGAAGCAGAAAGTCAGTTTATTTAGCACAATCGGTCAATTGCAGCTTGCCGTTGGCTGGAAACTGTACGTTTATGTCACTGGAATGCACTAATCACCCAAAAAATATTACCGCCAGCCGGCGTGTAAATGGATTTAACTCTTTGAACGTACAATAGTGGTTGTGAAGCAGAAAGTCAGTTTATTGTACACAATCGGTCAATTGCAGCTTGCCGTTGGCTGGAAACTGTACGTTTCTGTCACTGGAATGCACTAATCACCCAAAAAATATTACCGCCAGCCGGCATGTAAATGGATTTAACTCTTTGAACGTACAATAGTGGTTGTGAAGCAGAAAGTCAGTTTATTTAGCACAATCGGTCAATTGCAGCTTGCCGTTGGCTGGAAACTGTACGTTTATGTCACTGGAATGCACTAATCACCCAAAAAATATTACCGCCAGGCGGCGTGTAAATGGATTTAACTCTTTGAACGTACAATAGTGGTTGTGAAGCAGAAAGTCAGTTTATTGTACACAATCGGTCAATTGCAGCTTGCCGTTGGCTGGAAACTGTACGTTTATGTCACTGGAATGCAGTAATCACCCAAAAAATATTACCGCCAGCCGGCGTGTAAATGGATTTAACTCTTTGAACGTACAATAGTGGTTGTGAAGCAGAATGTCAGTTTATTTAGCACAATCGGTCAATTGCAGCTTGCCGTTGGCTGGAAACTGTACGTTTATGTCACTGGAATGCACTAATCACCCAAAAAATATTACCGCCACCCGGCGTGTAAATGGATCTAACTCTTTGAACGTACAATAGTGGTTGTGAAGCAGAAAGTCAGTTTATTGTACACAATCGGTCAATTGCAGCTTGCCGTTGGCTGGAAACTGTACGTTTATGTCACTGGAATGCACTAATCACCCAAAAAATATTACCGCCACCCGGCGTGTAAATGGATTTAACTCTTTGAACGTACAATAGTGGTTGTGAAGCAGAAAGTCAGTTTATTTAGCACAATCGGTCAATTGCAGCTTGCCGTTGGCTGGAAACTGTACGTTTATGTCACTGGAATGCACTAATCACCCAAAAAATATTACCGCCACCCGGCGTGTAAATTGATCTAACTCTTTGAACGTACAATAGTGGTTGTGAAGCAGAAAGTCAGTTTATTGTACACAATCGGTCAATTGCAGCTTGCCGTTGGCTGGAAACTGTACGTTTGTGTCACTGGAATGCACTAATCACCCAAAAAATATTACCGCCAGCTGGCGTGTAAATGGATTTAACTCTTTGAATGTACAATAGTGGTTGTGAAGCAGAAAGTCAGTTTATTTTGCACAATCGGCAAACTGCAGCACCAACTGTGCACGACAGCCACCAAAAAAAAAAGGGTGTATGTCACTTTAAATTTTCGATTCTTTGATAGCTGTGGCCCTAAGTAACGATTCTGTGTCCCTGAGTAACGATTCTGTGTCCCTGAGTAACGATTCTGTGTCCCTGAGTAACGATTCTGTGGCCCTAAAGTCTCTGTGGCCCTAACTCTGTCCCTTAATACACACAGGTCTGTCTCTCTTGAATGACCGGAGGCTAATGGAGAATTCTAAGATGGCCGCGATTTATAGCTCTACCATTACACAGTGCTGGCTGGCTGCTGATTGGCTAATGCGATCACATGTCATGAATGCATTATGGGTCAGCGCGCCTTGTCTGCGCGCCTTCCCAGAGATCCCCGCCCCATCTTCTCTGTCCATTTTCTCCGTCGCCACACATGTCGCCGCCATTTTTGGGAAAATTCGATTCGTGCATCCGAAGTTTGCTAATCTTCGGATTCGTCGCGAATAGAATTTTTCCAAATCTTCGGAACGAATTCCACTTCGTCATGTTCGATTCGCTCATCTCTAGTTATAATTAAAGAAGGATAGTGCTGGATGTTTAAATATTGTCTCTAGTAACGTTACCCTCAGAATATTAACCTCAACTTTCTCGGTATAATAATTAGCTATTATCCTGAACCTGTCTCCCACTAATTCTCTTGCGAAGGCTGCCTGACATCCTTCTACCGAGGCTGTGGGGTATGTGTGTATCATAGGACTCCCTCAATACCCATCAATGTTACATGTCAAGTTTCTGTTCTCACTTTTTTATAGAAATTATATGCATTTGGTTGCTAATTCATAATTCCTTTTGGATCCTATATTGTCAAGAAAAATACATGGTATAGTGTTTACTAACCCGGTTCCCCCGCAATTGATAAGTAACACCCTGCTGTACAGAGATGGCTAGTGTGAGTATGTTACTGCCTTTTTTGCCAGGTTGTGAGGGTTGCTAGTATTTGATAGAAATTCTCTCCATACCTGTAATTCTTATGACTATTTTCAGATTGCCTATATGCAGATTTTTATTGTTGATAACATTGGCCTTAACAAGCGCTACGGTGCAGTCGCCCCTCCAAATGGTCTTTGGTGAGAGACTTCACTTTTGGTTAGCTAAACCGAATAAGGAGACCAAAACGAATGTCACCAACCTTCCTGCAACTACTACCTTCCATGGCCATTTCAAATGCTCTGGTGAGCATCAATGACACTGGGCCCTGAACACGGCTCCCCAATGTTTGCTCAAGCCCACACTTGTCCACTCATTCTTGAGGAATCCGTCTATCCAAAAGTGGGATCTGACGAAGCATATACCACTAACATGGGGCGGTGCAATCGTTGTAGAGATGATTCCAACCTGGACCCCTCGGGTAACAATCTTGAGAGAAATATACATGTGCTCGCACAAAGGAGAAGCCCGCTCACGCCCAATCCCCCGAGACACAACCTTGCCGATTCCTAGGAAACACTCCTTTGTATGCGATGGTTGACTCCACCTGGGGACCTAAGGGAGGTGACATTCATCACCCCCTTTTTTTTTTCTATACTTCCTAGCAACCATAAAATATTATAGGTGAATTTTCCTCCATTAATGCTACCCGATATTAAGATGAAGAGTCATGTTACACAATGTGTTTGAAATGCTATATTTTATAGTCATGCAAATGTTAATTTCTATGCATAGGTGATACACATCTCCAATACAAAATCATACCATGATTTGTTTTAACTTTACTGGCCTTTTAGGAGATGTATTATAAGTGCACCACATTTTCCCTTTTCTCCTGCTGCTTGAATCGTTGAATAAGTGGGAGGGGGACACTTCACGTATGCCATCCGCAACATGAACAATCCCCATGCCTTTGATTTTCCCATACACATCTATGCTCTCCCTACAGCATTATGATGATGTTGCTGCCCGTATGTTTGATCCTGTTACCCACATAATTATTTGCACTCGATTATAATACAGGTGCTAGACCGTTGTCATTGGGACTCAATCACACTTTCATGAAAATGTATCCCCAGAAACGACCCCGCTCACTCAATGGGAAGCACATAAGTGTGTGACACTTGGGCTTCTACTTGCAATCTTGGCTTCACAAAAGCGTGAGGCACAGGCTTCTTTCAACTCGTTACTCCAGAAAGTACACCAGTTAGAGTGCTCCCATAAACGTAAACAGGCCTTGACAATCGATACTGGCCTAGTAACTGCCCGTAAACAAGTAATGGAAGAACTGGAAAGGAAAACCAAATGTAACTTTGCTTTATCTCAAAAACTGTTCTACAAACATGGAAACAAAAGTGGTAAGTTCCTAGCTAGGGCACTGCAATCAAAAAATCAGCCTGCACCATACACCAAATCCATACCCAGCAAGGTCAAATACTTAAAACATCCCCGGACATAGCAGCAGAATTTGAAAGTTATTATACAACCCTCTATAACCTCCCACAAGCTCCACGGCCAACAGAAGATAATAGATCACGTACAGACATTATCCAGGCTTTTCTAACACAATACCTTCCCAAACCTATTTCACAAACAAAAGCAAGTGAACTAGATGGGGCACTGACACTTTCAGAACTCCAAAAGGCCATCGCACAATTAAAGCCGGGCAAGAGCCCAGGCTCAGACGGGTTTACGATGACTTACTACAAAACCTTTTGACATGGATCCTGTCGCCGTGCGACGGCGACGAATCCACTCGGGCTGTGGCGGTGCGCATGCGCAGGAGCGTGCAAGTGCGCTCATGTGCAGTACGGTACACGTCACCGCAAACCCAGCAGTAAACCCAATGCAGTTGATGGAAGTATCTAATTTTTCTGCCAAAAAAAAGCAAAAAACACCCTTTTTTTAGAACATCATTTAGTAGGTAGAAGATATTTTCATGCATCTTAAAGAGCAGCATTAAAAATACACAAATCCTCTAAATAACATGTTATGGGATTCCTTCAAGCTGTACGTGAAGGTATAGATGTAGTCCTTTAAACCTTTTTCAATTTTTGCACACATTAAAATATTCATTTAACGCCTAGAATTAGTTAAAAGCTCCTAACAGTGAATATTTTCTGAAAGCAGAGACCCTGGAGAATTGCATTTATTTTACATGTCACATATTAGTGAAACAGTTTATCAAGCCCAATTTTAAGGAAACTATTCATAAGGTTAATTTTAGTGCATAAAAATTCAATATATTACCCATTTCTATGTAAACTGTATAAGAGGAGCTTATTTTGACTAAAAATATACTAAACATGTCAAGCCTTCCAATTGTATGTGCCTGTGAAATGGTGGCAAACTTTGATACCCAAAAGACGATGCTTTCTACAGGTACGTCAGTTTAGAGTAAACCATGAATCCTTGCTCTCACTTCAGTAGCGCAATCAAAGTTTTTGTGTGTAGGCACCCCTGCCATAAGCTTTTTACATAAGTGTGAATGGTACAGAGGGCAGGATTTAAGCACTTGTATGTACCCATTTGTTTTCTTAACTTTATTGCTATCACATACAGTAGGGGACCAATAGTCCCTATGAAATGGCATATACGTATACTGTAGTAAGTTCTCTGTAATGGGACATTAGGGGTCTATTAGACCCCTGATGTCTCCCCTGTGCTCAACTAAAGCTAATGAAGTACAGACTATGTTCTATAAGTTTCTTCCCCCACCATAGCAGCTGCGAAAAGTGACGGCAGACAGTTGAAGTGAAGCTTCAGGGTTCTTACTAGCTAAGGGAGATAAGCAAATGGATGTTCACAGGTCTCCCTCTCCTCTACCTGGTGATACCTGCCATGTGGGTCCTGGGCCCAAAATGTTTGATAGCTGGGAACAGGAAACACGGAAGGGGGGTCTGTGGAAGCAATTTGGTAGCTGTACAATTGACAGCTTGTCAGATTTACATTAATTCCCCGCTGCTGTAGCAGCCTGGAGTGCGTGTAACCCCCCCCCATCCCTCTTGCTGTATGGTATACATTGATAGCAGCAAAAGAGTTAGTGTATTTCCACTTTTCCTGCCAAATTAGGATAACACCTACAGTGCTTTATATATGTTACATGTGCTTACCTTTTCTGGAAACTCCAGCACTGTAAAATGCCACTAGTTTTCTTTCTTTATGAGGGGCTGTGGAACTGTTTTTGCCATAATTAACCCAGTTTGTAATGTGCTAGAAGATCTTATCTCATCAGTTGTATACTAGATATGAACATTGTCTGTTTTACAAGGCTTCTCCATGGTATGTTAATTAACCAATGTAAATATAAACATCAATTTAATATCCGTCCCCGTTCTCCCAAAAACCACCCTCCCTTTTTCATGTGCGCTCTGGAATGCCCGCTCTGTCTGTAATAAGCTCACCTCTGTCCATGACCTTTTTGTCTCCTGCTCCCTTAACCTACTAGCAATTACAGAAACCTGGCTTCAAGCAGCAGATTCTTCTTCTCCCGCAGCACTTTCCTATGGAGGCCTTCTCTGGACCCACTCACCCAGACCCAGTGGTCGGAAAGGAGGAGGAGGGGTTGGTTTGCTTCTATCCCCACTGAGCACCTTTCAAGTCCTCCCTAACCCTCCCTCTATCAAGACTCACTGCATCCGGCTGTTTTCCCCCATTTCTCTGAGGATTGCAGTGATCTATCGGCCTCCTGGACCAGTGTCACGCTTTCTTGATGATTTCTCCGCCTGGCTACCCTACTTTCTCTCCTCTGAACTACCCACTATCATTCTCGGAGATTTTAACATCCCTATTAATGTCAACAACCCGGCTACATCCCAACTCTTCAACCTAACCTCATCTTTTGCATTAGCACAATGTATACAGTCCTCCACTCACTCTGATGGGAATACATTAGACCTTGTTTTCTCCCATCTTGCACTCCCTACAACCTCACAAACACCCCCTTTCCTCTCTCTAATCACAATCTCATCACCTTCACAGTGTCCTCGTCTTCAAACACCTATCCCTCCAAGCAGCAAACAATTACCCGCAGTAACCTTCATAACTTGAACCCTGCTCCTTTCCACTCTGCAACTGACCAACTCTATGACAGAATCTTTCCCCTGTCCTGACCTGGCCACTACTGTCTACAAAAGTTTGCTTTCATCCACATTAGACCGACTTGCTCCTCTAACAACACGAAGCATCAGGCCCCGACCATTACAACCTTGGCAGACTGACGACACCAGAAATCTTAAACGACATAGTCGTGCACTGGAGTGATTGTGGCATAAATCCAAATCTCAACAAGCATTCACCCTATATAAATCTGCTTTCTTAACATACAATTCTTCCCTTCATGATGCCAAACAAGCCTACTTTGTCACTCTTATTAATACCTTGTCATCCAGTCCTCGTCATCTCTTCTCTACTTTTAACTCTCTACTTTCTCCACCTCCACCCAGTACCTCACTGCTCACGAGATTGCAAATCATTTAAAAAACAAGATTGACGCAATTCGTAGGGGCATTGCCACTGCACAGACATTAATCCCACTTAGCATACCTTATACTAAATCTCCCTCAACACTTTCCTCTTTTGACCTTGCTACTACTGAAGAGGTCACTAAGGTTTTCTCAGAAGCCCGTCTCACTACCTGCCCCCTGGATCCTGTCCCCTCACAACTACTACGGTCACCCTCTTCTTCCATCCTATGCTCCCTCACTCACATCTTCAATCTTTCCCTCTCTACTGGTGCCTTCCCCTCCCCTCTAAAGCATGCACACATCACTCCCATACTTAAAAAGCACTCCCTGGACTCCTCCAACCTGAACAACTTAAGACCCATCTCCCTGTTGCCATTTATCTCTAACACCTAGAACGCTTAGTCTACAATCGCTTGAGCTCCTAACTCACTGACAACAACCTTCTTGACCCTACTGGCTTTTGCTCACTACACTCCACTGAAACTGCCCTACTAAAACTCACTAATGATCTACTAACAGCTAAAACCAATGGCCACTACTCCATACTCTTACTACTTGACCTCTCTGAGGCTTTTGGTACGGTTGACCATCCCCTCCTCCTCAAAAAACTCCAC